>NC_134363.1:158618067-158918067 GCF_048569485.1 Anomaloglossus baeobatrachus | reverse complement strand
GCCCTACCTGCGGAGGGCCTACCACCACAGCTGCCATTACCACCAGCCCTGGGAGTAACCACTTCATCAGCGGCGGTTCCACAATATTAACCGCAACCCGCAGGTGGCGTCACACAAATTACTTTTATCTCCCCTGTAAATACTCCCCATTAAAAAGCACCCGGGGCACGGGACCGGGCAACGGCCACCAAAGTGACATCCCCCAGTGATACACTGCCTGGGACCGAGTACCCCATTCCCTGGGCGACACATTTTGATATTATTTTCTGTAGATGGTAGGATTGTTATGTTTGTATAATCATTCAAAAGGGATACAGGTAACAGTAAAAAACTGCAACTAACCTTGCTGGTTCCTGTACAGACTAGAGATCCCAACTTCGCAGTCCCTAGTAACTCCTGCAGGAGTTGGAATAGCCCTTACCACAGGGCAACTCGAGCCTACTCTGCCTGATCGGCCGTCGAGCACTTCACCTTCTCCGAAGGAACTAGAGGGCAAAGCAGAGTGCAATTACCTACAGAAGGGAAAGTGTGCTGAAATAGGAATTGATCCAAGAGTGAGCAACACAAACAAAAAAATGTAAAATGCTGGAGAGATTGTATTTTGTTAAAGAATATGTCACCTACTTACTGACAACAAACACAAGATAGGTACAGAGTGGAGAACATAAACAGCAGAGAAAGGTATCCTAGTTGGTTTTTCACTCACTGAGAAACAAACCGCAATATGGCTGGACTTCAAAATGAGAATATCACCAGCAGGAAATACTAGTAGGAGGTAAGTATTTTAAGCCGCACCCGAAAGGTGATTGGTCAGGCAAACGAGTAAATAAATATACCTGCTACCCTAATAGAATTAAAGGAAGGATAACAAAAACTAAACATCCAAAGAAACAGTGCATCCAGACAGGATATTCAAAGTCTTTTCACTTTTACATTAAAGAACATTTTTCTGAACTTGTTTTCAATATTTAGACTTGTTTACAAATTGGTGAATGTCTGACTATCTTTGATTTTGAGAGACTCTGCCTCTCTAATATGCTCTGTTTTACACAGTCATGTAAAGTAACCCTCAAGTTGTTTTTCATTAGTACCACTTACCTTTAAATCCAATTTTGTAACCCTGTCCCAACTTTTTTTTAGTTCTGTTGCTGAAACCCATATCTAAATTACTTTTTTTTTCACACAGAATAGAAAAACACGATTGTAAGAAAGTGCCATCTAATAGTAAGTCACTCACATGGTCTCTTCCACATACAGAAAGGCGAATAGGACTTATAAATACATCATGTGTAGACAACTCTTATGCCAACTCCATGATACTCTAAACTTCAAATGGATTGATATTGCACATGCTCAGTCTCTTATTGGTGAGTGTCCAAGCATTTGGACCCCCCCAGCAATCAGACACTTAGTGCTCACCCTGTGCTTAGTAGGTAGAGCTGAGCCAAAGATTTAACAGGACTTTGGTCCAGGGGCCGTAAACTACTAATGATCAGAGCTCTGCGAACCTCCTCCTACCTGCTGACATCATCAATAACAATGTCAAGTGTGCATTGCAGTGATTACGTCACTGGGAATGCCGTCGGCAGGTAGGAGTAGGTTTGCAGAGTTCTAGTCCTGCAGCCTTGGAGAATTGAAGCCCTGCAAATTTCCTACTATCTACCGGCATCCTTGGTTCCTCTTCTGATCAGAAAGCCCAGCAGTATATAATTGTAGCAGAATGTTCACAGTATGTGGGCATTGGAGATCCCAGAAGGTAGGAGGAGGTTCACAGGACTCTGATGCAGAAGCCATGGACTGTTTTTGCTCAACTCTAGTAGTAAGTGATAGAGTTGTATAGTGTGTTGGGAGTCTAAAGGCCCCCATTCATCTTAGATAACATTAGCAATATGATTTCTCAGGTCAGTACGAGTTTGTAGATATCAAACATGTATAGTTTTCCGTTGGTAAATTTTTTTTAAAAGATTGTTAAAAAAAAATATTGCTTTTGGTGCCATTTTCAGAGAACCGAAACACTTTTCTTTTTCGGGATCTGGAGCTAAGCCCTAAGCTGATGTTTTTAGTTATTCCAGTTCTGGGATGTTTTGGTCACCTATTGTTGTATTTTTTTGCAATGTCGCGGCGGCAAAAAAAATAATAATTCTGCCTTTTTGATTTTTTTTATTATGCTGTTTACCAATTGGATTAATTTATTTTAGATTTTGATAGATCAGACTTTTCTGGAAGCAGCGATACCAAATAATTGTTTTTTATGGCTTTATTCTCAAAGGCAAAAAAGTGGGGTGTAGTGAACTTTTGTGGATTTTTTTAAATTTTTTTCATACTCTTAACTTTTTTTCGTTTTTTATTGTATTTACTAGTCCCTTGAAGCTGCAATCCAATCGGACCATTGTTTGTGCTGTACAGTACAGTGCAGGGCATCAGCACCAGCGTCAACATCAGCATCAGTGGCGTTAACATCAGCATCAGCGTTAACATCAGCATTAGCGTCAACTTCAGCGTCAACATCAGCATCAGCGTCAACATCAGCGTCAACATCAGCATTAGCGTCAACTTCAGCATCAGCATCAACATCAGCATTAGCATCAGTGTTAGCATCAGCACTAGCATCAGCGTCAACATCAGCGTCAACATCAGCATCAACATCAACATCAGCGTCAATATCAGCATTAGCGTCAACTTCATCGTCAGCGTCAAGATCAGCATTAGCATCAGCATTAGCATCAGTGTTAGCATCAGCACTAGCATCAGCACTAGCATCAGCGTCAACATCAGCATCAGCGTCAACATCAGCATCAGCGCCAACATCAGCATTATTGCAAATATCAGCATCAGCATCAACATCAGCATTAGTATCAGCATTAGCATCAACATCAGCGTCAATATCAGCATTGCTCTGTACATCAGAAATCATAATCTCCTATGAATGTCAACTGCAGTCGGCGTTCATATGAAGATCGTCATGACAGACATAAGGGTCATAAACTGACCCCTGGCTGTCCTAACAACGCATCAGTACCCAATGATCATGTCAGATGGTAGCGGGGAATGGTGTGCTTGCCGCCTGCACATGTTAAATCCCGCTGTCAGAGAATGACAGTGGGATTTAACTCTTTAACGGCTGCAGGCAGATCTACGATCCACCCGTGGCTCTTAAAGGCACATTTCGACTCATTAAATGAGCTGTCATGTGCAGGAAAAGATGGGTTGTGAGCCAACATCAAAGGCAGAGACACGACCCTTGATGTAAATATACGTCAAAGGTCATGAAGGGATTAAATGACCAGTGACTGAAAACATGCTTGCCGGTCGGCAAAATTTTAATAGCCTGCCTACACAGACGACAAATTATTGTGAAACCACCATTCCTAAGCAAGCTTATTCACCATTATCTGGCCTAAAGTAGCTCACAAAACTTCATTCTGCACCAGTCAGTTAACCTTTACCTCTCCAAGTTGCAAACGAGAACTCACAAACAATGGCTGATTCAATTGTTACTTTATCATAGATTAACTATAAAGAGTAGGTCGATTTTATATGAACTACAAGATGATTCTCTGATTCTCCCAGTCGGGGATCCAACATAAAATACTTCAATTCTAAAAGATCTGCTGCAGATATTTTAAAATTAAAGCAGTAGATATGCAGAAAGTTAATATATATATAAACTCGGATGCAGGTCATAAAATAATAAGTGGGATAGTTGCCAGGCAACAAGAGACAACTACATGTATTGTTTTCCATTCTTCATGTTTTCACTTTTTCCATGGCCATCTTAAAAGTTCTGACTGCTCTATTATTTTATTATTTATCATCTGCATTACAGTAAAAAAGCTCAACGACTCATAAAAAAGGCAAACCTGTAATAGGATCACCATCTATAGAGGTAGATGGACTCACAGCCATAGATTGATACGATGATCAATGCCCTCAGACTAGGGGTCTCTATCTTTTATCTCAGAGTTACCATTGAAGGTGAGGATGTCTGAGCCGCCTTCCTGACCCTGCTACTGACCAGCCCTGATCTTATACCCCTCCCCTCCTACCCCAGGGGAGGGCCAGGATAGGAGTGTGATAAAACTAACAGAGATAGACAAACAGGGGAAACCAAAACTTTGTCTCACAGCACGCTCACACAAAGGTATAAGACAATAAAAGGTAAGGAGGAAAATAAGAGCAGGAAGGAAACAACAAGGTGACAAGACGATGAGAAAATTCCACACAAACTTTAAGCACCATGCAATATGATTACCAGCAGGACTGGGACACAACAGCACACAGACCAACACAGTAATAAACTATAGTCGGCGTGGGAAGACAGATTCCACCATTCCAAAAAGGCAGGGAGTAAATGTGATAGGTTTCCAACAACATGTTGTCCTAGAAGTAAGCAGAAGGCAAGCACAGGTTAAAGGGAACCTGTCACCACTTTTTCATCTTATAAGCTGCGGCCACCAGCACTGGGCTCTTATATACAGCATTCTAACATGCTGTATATAAGATCCCAGGCTGCTGTGTAGAACATAAAAACACTTTATAATACTCACCTAGAAGGTCGCTCCGGTGCACATCCGTTGGATGGGTGTCACCGTTCTCCAGGACCGGCGCCTCCCCTTTCGACCATCTTGGTTTTCCTTGTTCTGAAGCCACGGTGCATGACGCGTCTACGTCATATACACGTGCCGGCATTGAGGTCTTGAGCAGGCGCATTTTTATCTGCTCAGGGCAGATTACAGTATTGTAGAGCGCCTGTGCAGGACCGATGAGTATGTATGACGTAGACGCGTCATGCATCGTGGCTTCAGAATAATGACGACCAAGACGGCCAAAGGGTGAGGCGCCAGTCCCGGAGAATGGCGCCACCCATCCAACTAGTGTGCACCGGACCGCCCCCTTAGGTAAGTACTATAAAGGGATTTTTATGTTCTACATAGTGGTCTGGGCTCTTATATACAGCATGTTAGAATGCTGTATATAAGAGCTCAGTGGTGGTGGCCGCAGCTCATAGGCTGAAAAAGTGGTGACAGGTTCCCTTTAACTCTTGCTAATCTGACCATTAATGAACACACAGCTGGTCGATGCCCGAGCCTGCCTGTGTAACTCAGAAACACCAGAGAAACCATAGTATGGAGTATCTGTAGTGTGAACAGCATCTGATGCCGCCATTACACTTGGCAAGATTTTTAGCAAAACTCTGTGTGACACAGATGCACCATTAAATTCGTCTAGTTTCACTATACAGTACCTAAAGGAATAACACGTGTATCATCTATTCTGGTGATAGGTTATACATGTACGATTGCTAGGGGCCCCATTAGTTGGACCCAACTGAATATACAAATGGCGGGCCTAAGTCTTCCATTCCTTTTTTTCCTTTTTATTGGCATGAGACATTTTAAGAAATGTCCATCCTCCTCCTACAAGCCATCTGTTATTTTTGCACAGTTTAAGGAAAGGGTGTGGATTAGAAATTTACACTGCCTTCATAGTCATATGCATCTGTGTATCCAAAGAAAATATATTGGATGAGAAGATTGTGGGCTAAGTAGCTTCATAACATCAACCAAAATTAGCTCAAATTCTGAAAAGAGAAAACTTTCTTAAAGGCAACATGTCATCAAAAACTAACATTTTCTTTAAATCAGGTTTTCATTTTATGCATTTTTAAAAATTCAGTCTTGCAATCTTCACTCTAGTCCCCAAGCCTTATGCTGGACTCATACTTCATGTTGCTTTTTACAGAAGACTTTTCAGTTGCAGTTTTATTGTATCACAGGCAGTATTATAATGAAAGGTAACCCCTCTATATACACTAAATAATACATGATCCACCAATCACAATAGGTGATGTCACAGCTCACCTCCTCCTTCTCCTGTACAATTACTGATAACAACTCTATATACAGTAGATAACACAGGATCCACCATTCACAATAAGTGATGTCACAGCTCACCTTCGCCCCTCCTGTACAATGACTAATAACACCTCTATATACAGTAGATAACATAGGATTAACCATTCATATTAAGTGATGTCACAGCTCGCCTCCTCCTGTATAATGACTTATTACATTTCTAAATACAGTAGATAACACAGGGTCCACCATTTACAATAGGTGATGTCACAGCTCACTTTCTCCTCCTCCTATACAATGAATGATACCTATATACAGTAGATAACACAGGATTCACCATTCACAACAAGTCATGTAACAGCTCACCTCCTCCTGTATAATGACTTATTACATTTCTAACTACAGTAGATAACACAGGGTCCACCATGTACAATAGCTGATGTCACAGCTCACCTCCTCCTGTATAATGACTTATTACATTTCTAAATAGAGACGATAACACAGGGTCCAACATTTACAATAGATGATGTCACAGTTCACCTCCTCCTGTACAATGACTGATAATACATCTATATACAGCAGATAACACAGGATACACCATTTACAATAGGTGATGTCACAGCTTACTTTCTCCCCCTCATGAACAATGACTGAAAAGACCTCTATTTAAAGTAGATTACACTGGAGCAACCATTCACAATAGGTGATGTCACAGCTCACCTCCTCCTCCTCCTGTACAATGACTGATAAAACCTCTGTATAAAGTAGATAACACAGGATCCACCATTCACAATAGATGGTATCACAGCTCACCTCCTCCTCCTCCTGTACAATGACTGATAACACCTCTATATACAGGAGGTAACACAGGATCCACCATTCACAATAGGTGATATCACAGCTTACCTCCTCCTGTACAATGACTGATAACACCTCTATATACAGGAGGTAACACAGGATCCACCATTCACAATACGTGATGTCACAGCTCACCTCCTCCTGTACAATGACTGATAACACCTCTATATACAGTAGATAACACAGGATCCACCATTCACAATAGGTGATGTCACAGTACCATATTTTTAATTGATCTTTAATAAAATATGGACTATTATTTAAGCATGCTTCAAGTTTCTTCTTACAGGAATATTGCACCTCTGGGCCAATAGAATCCTGTGCGCTTGAAAAAAAAGAATTGGTGGATATTGATCTGAGAACAGGCAAGATGAGATAGATTTCTGGGTTTTCTAAGCAAATCATCGATATCACCTGGCTAACAATCAGACACCCGGCCGTCCCACTGTGAAGCTGTTTGCAGCTCCTGCGGCAGACAGATGTACACACTGTACACAGCCAGAACAGCACAGACCCACACAGCATTTACTGCCTTTGTTAAGTGCTTCATCTCAGCTACTATTGAAGTGAATGGGAGCTGACCTGCAGTACCTACCAACAGCTACTGCTACTACACAGTGTGTATGTAGCTATACTTTATACACAGGGCATCCAACCACAGAACCTGAAAACAACAATCATTGGGGGTCTCAGATGTTATAACCCCCACTGATCTGATATTGATGGCCTATCCTAAGAACAGGGCATCGATATCTATTTTCTAGAAAAGACTTTTAATCTTGCAGTGGCTATTATAGGTAAGACACCCTTATGTTCGCTTCACGTTTAACCCAATAATTTTCAGATATGTAGTGGGATACTCTGCAGCCTTTGGTTAGAAGGCTCTAAGGGGAATCTGTCACCAGGTTTTTGCTCCCCATCGGGAAGCAGAAAAATGTAGAAACAGAGACCCTGATTCCAGCAATGTGTCACTTACTGAGCTGTTTCCTGTCATTTTGATAAAATCAATGTTTTCTGTGCTGCAGATTTACCAGTTATACAGAGCTCATGAATATGCTGGACTACCTGCAGCACATCAAGTAGTCCTGCAATGATAATCTCCTGCTGATTAAACAGTGATTTTATAAAAACTACACTAAGCAGTCCAGAAAGCAACACATCGTTGGAATCAAGGTCTCTACCCCTACATTATGCTTCTCTCAGATTAGGTGGCAAAAGCCTGGTGCTAGATTCCTTTTAACATGATGGGATCCGATCCCTATCAGAGTGAAATTTAAAAATTAAAGAGGCTGGCTACTGTTTTTTTTACTGATGGTCTAGACTTAGCATATGTCATCAATATTTGATCGGGGGGGGGGCCCTGGAGTCCCCCAAAAATCAGCTGTTACTAGCACCGGCCAAAAGCTCTTGAATGCCCAGAAGCCCCGTCACAATTATAGTGGCTACGGCCAGATACTGCAGGTCCATTACCTACAGTGCCTACAAGTAGTATTCAACCCCCTGCAGATTTAGCAGGTTTACACATTCGGAATTAACTTGGCATTGTGACATTTGGACTGTAGATCAGCCTGGAAGTGTGAAATGCAGCAAAAAAGAATGTTAATTCTTTTTTTTTTTTTTTTAAATTGTGAAAAGTTTATTCAGAGGGTCATTTATTATTCAACCCCTCAAACCACCAGAATTCTGTTTGGTTCCCCTAAAGTATTAAGAAGTATTTCAGGCACAAAGAACAATGAGCTTCACATGTTTGGATTAATTATCTCTTTTTCCAGCCTTTTCTGACTAATTAAGACCCTCCCCAAACTTGTGAACAGCACTCATACTTGGTCAACATGGGAAAGACAAAAGGAGCATTTCAAGGCCATCAGAGACAAGATCGTGGAGGGTCACAAGGTTTATGGAACTACTGTTAGCCTTCCACGGCCTGGACAGCCTTTGAAAGTTTCCACTCGTGCCGAGGCCAGGCTTGTCCGAAGAGTCAAGGCTAACCCAAGGACAACAAGGAAGGAGCTCCGGGAAGATCTCATGGCAGTGGGGACATTGGTTTCAGTCAATACCATAAGTAACGTACTCCACCGCAATGGTCTCCGTTCCAAACGAGCCCGTAAGGTACCTTTACTTTCAAAGCGTCATGTCAAGGCTCGTCTACAGTTTGCTCATGATCACTTGGAGGACTCTGAGACAGACTGGTTCAAGGTTCTCTGGTCTGATGAGACCAAGATCGAGATCTTTGGTGCCAACCACACACGTGACGTTTGGAGACTGGATGGCACTGCATACGACCCCAAGAATACCATCCCTTCAGTCAAGCATGGTGGTGGCAGCATCATGCTGTGGGGCTGTTTCTCAGCCAAGGGGCCTGGCCATCTGGTCCGCATCCATGGGAAGATGGATAGCACGGCCTACCTGGAGATTTTGGCGAAGAACCTCTGCTCCTCCATCAAGGATCTTAAGATGGGTCGTCATTTCATCTTCCAACAAGACAACGACCCAAAGCACACAGCCAAGAAAACCAAGGCCTGGTTCAAGAGGGAAAAAATCAAGGTGTTGCAGTGGCCTAGTCAGTCTCCTGACCTTAACCCAATTGAAAACTTGTGGAAGGAGCTCAAGATTAAAGTCCACATGAGACACCCAAAGAACCTAGATAACTTGGAGAAGATCTGCATGGAGGAGTGGGCCAAGATAACTCCAGATACCTGTGCCGGCCTGATCAGGTCTTATAAAAGACGATTATTAGCTGTAATTGCAAACAAGGGTTATTCCACAAAATATTAAACCTAGGGGTTGAATAATAATTGACCCACACTTTTATGTTGAAAATTTATTAAAATTTAACTGAGCAACATAACTTGTTGGTTTGTAAGATTTATGCATCTGTTAATAAATCCTGCTCTTGTTTGAAGTTTGCAGGCTCTAACTTATTTGCATCTTATCAAACCTGCTAAATCTGCAGGGGGTTGAATACTACTTGTAGGCACTGTATTTCATTTGAATAGGAAGTGCATCTGTAGCGCCCCATGGGGCAGGTATTTTAACCTACTCATTGCCGGGTCCGGGGTGCAGATCCTCTGCGTCGTCACAGGGTGGCCTGGCCCGGTTCCGTTGCCCCGAGGCGTACGGGAAGGAGGATTGGAGGGTGGCAGGGAGGATGGAGGTAGTAGTCGGGGGTTTAGGAAAGTCTATTAGATGATCGTGATGCCACCTGTGGTACGCGGCCAGGGATGGGGGCCGCCGCTGCAGGGTCTCTTGCCGGTGTAGACGTTAAATGCAGCCGGGATGGTGTCGCTCCCCACAGGCAGAGCAGGATTACCTCAGGGAGGATGACGGGGGAAGTGGTAGTTCCCGTTGGCGCCGCAGCGCTGGGCAACGGCGCCAGTAAAGGAGAGGCAGAGGCAGGGGCTGCAGTTCCAAGTCTTTTTACTCACAGGTTGTTCAAGCGCTGCCCCAGAGTACTGTCCTCTGCCATGATGGGCTCCAGCCGATCCCGGATAGTCACCGCCGGTGCCCGTGGAAGTCTTTTAGTGAAGTGTCCCTCAGTTGCTATCCGGAACCCGGGCCGAGCCTCCTGTTCAAAGCCACGGGCCTACAAAGAGAGAGGAACACTAACCCCAGTTGTCAGTGCTAGGTGTTATCCCAAGCTGTGCCTAGGAAGGTTCTGTCTCAAGTGTGTTGGTTGCGCCCACTTCTACCCCATGTGGTGCCCGCCCCCAGTGGTTGTCCTAGCGACTGGGGAAGTCTCATGCTTCTGATGGCTGGCTCCCCTGTTTGCTCTAGTCCAACACCCTGTGAATAAGCACCTGCTGTTGTATGTGTGTGTTTTGTGAAGGCACCGGCAGGTTAACCCCCTCCTAACCCGGGATAGATATTACCCCTAAAAAGTGGTGTAATACCCTGTGGTGCCTGAAGCCCAAGGATGCCACACACCTACAGTACCCAACCATGGCCACTAAAGAAATGACGAAGCTGTGGGGTTCCAGCAGTATCTGAAAACCTCTGTCCAGTGCTGGTAACAGCTGAATGGCGGGAATGCCCAGTCTTGCACCCCCACCGATCAGATCACTGGTGGACAAAGACAGAAAAGGGCCCTTGTGCAGAAACAAAATATGGGCCCTTTTCAGCCCAAGAGCTCATCCAAAATGCACAATTCCAACTGTTTTGGAGGTAGAAATGGCCCCCTGAACTCTTGGGCCCTTGTGCGGCTGCAGAGGTTGCACCAATTATCTGTCCGCCCCTGGATCAGATGTTTACGGCCTATCCTAAGGCTAGGTGCAGATGGGCGTATTTTTTCTCACCTGAGAAAATCAGATCAAGTATGCTAATCACACTCTTGTGGAGAAGACAGAGAATAAAATTTCTCTTTCTTCTCCATTGTGTCAGTCCGTGAATCCACGTGAGGTCTGATTTTTTTGACAGACCCAATGACTTGCATGGCTGAGTGCAATCTGATAATAGGACATAACTCGGTCATGCTGCAACTTTTTCCTTGGACCGAGAAAAAAAAAAATCAGACGTGCACGGCCCTATAGCATAACATTGGTCTTAGTGCGATCCGAAGTTTTGTTGGACCAAAAATATGGTCATGTACACAAGCCTTAATGATGGACCATCAATAATAAAAATGAGTGTCTAATCTCGTTAAGGCCCTGTGCACACGCTACAGTTTTTTACTCAGTTTTTGACTCAGTTTTTTTTTTTAAATCTGCATGCCTCTCCTGAAGCCAGCAAAGTCTATGGGATTTTAGATTTGCTGTGCACGCAGGGTTTTTTTTTCCCACATGGTTTTTGTGCAGATTTTAATGCAGAAAAAATCTGCAGCGTGTCAATTATTGGTCAGGTTTAGCAATGTTTTTTCACCAATTGACTTCAGTTCATTGACTTTCTTAATGGCTCAAAAAATTGAACTAAAAGCGCATCCGGTTTTGATGCGTTTTTTTGCCACAGCATGCAAATCTGGTGCGGCACAGTGGCTCAGTGGTTAGCACTGCAGTCTTGTGGTGGCTCAGTGGTTAGCACTGCAGTCTTGCAGCGCTGGGTTCCTGGGTTCAAATCCCACCAAGGACACCATCTGCAAGGAGTTTGTATGTTCTCCCCGTGTTTGTGTGGGTTTCCTCCAGGTTCTCCGGTTCCTCCCACACTCCAAAAACATAGTGATAATGACTTTAGATTGTGAGTCCCAATGGGGACAGTGTTCCTGATGTATGCAAAGTGCTGCGGAATATGTTAGCGCTATAAAAAAATAAAAGATTTGATTTTTTTTTTTTTTGCACCAAATCTGCAGTTTGTGCACATAGCCTTTTTAATAATCCTTTTATATGTCTTTTAGAAATTAACCATGGCAAGTCACTAAATGCGAGGGCAAATTGGGGGCCTCAAAATATTAAATCTCATCAGATTCCCCCATGACCATTTCAAACTTGGAACTATATTTGCATATCTGCTGCATATCATTCATGTCTTTGGTGGGTCATTAGAGTGCCCATTGGTTGACAAATTGTAGTGTATCCATAATATCACATATATTAAATCATTCTGTCCCACTGACACTTTCCCTTTAAATAATATTTTAATCTTAATTACTGCTGCTTGCTTATGTTATATTAATGAATCATTAATTCAGGTGTAAATGTTGACTCCCAAGATTTATTTCCCTAATTTGCGCACTCTAGTGTATGGCACCAAATCAAAGATCTTAGCGAGACATAAATAGATTATATCTAGTAGACTGTCCTGATCTATATTCTTACTTACTTCCTCAATTAAACTAATAAGATTACTTTGGCATGACATATCACATCGCCCATATGAAAAATAATGCAGCACAGTAAATATTCGCTTGTGTAATTTCACCTAAAACATGGATAAAGAAAAAAAAAATGAAGAATTAATTATATAAAATGAATTATTTGCAATATACTGGGATTAGTGGCTAAGCCCAAAGGGTAAGAGGACACTGGTAATTCAGAAGACTAATTTAGTGGTTGATATATGATTAGAAACAATTTTATTTGGGGCGTGTATGAAACCCTGTTCGAATCTATTTTAATTAATAAGATATCACATAATGTTATGTATTATGACTCAACCTCTTAAACACACCTCTGTAAAAATATTTTTTATTCAATTAATGGTAGAAAATATACGACACCAAATATCTGACATAGACACAAAGACACAGTGATCAAACACGGCCTAGTGGAGAGCAGAGGGAGCGTGCAGAGATAGATAGTTGATAGTTTAGTAGCTCTCAGTGAACTAAAAGGGACTACAGTACTCCTCAACTCCTCCTGCCTGTTTGCGGAGAGTGTTATAAGTTTTTGAACACTCCCCGCTCCGGGTGGCTGTCCCTATATATCCCTGTACTCCACTGACCTATACCACCACCACCAGGTGCATTGTGAGAAGACCAGGACAACATATAATGTATTAAAAACTGTTGGTTCCTGACTAGGACTGGAGACTATGCTACAGTCCAAATATTGTGAACAGCAGTTTAGGACAGGCTAAATCACCCCTGATGAACCCCCGAACATTTATTTAGGAGGGGGGGAAACGCGTCGGGAGGAGCTGTGGGTACCGGTCTCGTTTGGGCCCATTAGCTCTGTCCTAAACTGCTATTCACAATATTTGGACTGTAGCATAGTCTCCAGTCCTAGTCAGGAACCAACAGTTTTTAATACATTATATGTTGTCCTGGTCTTCTCACAATGCACCTGGTGGTGGCTAAATCACCCCTGATGAACCCCCGAACATTTATTTAGGAGGGGGGGAAACGCGTCGGGAGGAGCTGTGGGTACCGGTCTCGTTTGGGCCCATTAGCTCTGTCCTAAACTGCTGTTCACAATATTTGGACTGTAGCATAGTCTCCAGTCCTAGTCAGGAACCAACAGTTTTTAATACATTATATGTTGTCCTGGTCTTCTCACAATGCACCTGGTGGTGGTGGTATAGGTCAGTGGAGTACAGGGATATATAGGGACAGCCACCCGGAGCGGGGAGTGTTCAAAAACTTATAACACTCTCCGCAAACAGGCAGGAGGAGTTGAGGAGTACTGTAGTCCCTTTTAGTTCACTGAGAGCTACTAAACTATCAACTATCTATCTCTGCACGCTCCCTCTGCTCTCCACTAGGCCGTGTTTGATCACTGTGTCTTTGTGTCTATGTCAGATATTTGGTGTCGTATATTTTCTACCATTAATTGAATAAAAAATATTTTTACAGAGGTGTGTTTAAGTGGTTTTCGTGTAATTCCACCTGGGTTGTTATCTTAATAGTGGTCTAATTATGACTCAACCTCCCCTATAGCTGTAACACAGAGTTTTGCACAAACTTGCCTGACTGTATTGGTGGCGGCCTCTGTTCAGATTACAGATTCTGACACTCCGCCCAATGGTTTATCTGGTGTGTGGGATCAACATAAGCAGACTCGGGTGTCGACCTGCTGTGTGTTGCTACATAGGCAGGCTAGCAAGAGATAAGGTCCAGTCACACTAAGCAACTTACCAGCGATCCCAACAACGATAGGGATCGCTGGTAAGTTGCTAGGAGGTTGCTGGTGAGCTGTCACACTGCGACGCTCCAGCGATCCCACCAGCAACCTGACCTGGCAGGGATCGCTGGAGCGTGGCTACACGAGTTGCTGGTGAGCTCACCAGCAACCAGTGACCAGCCCCCAGTCTCCTAGTTACAGCACACATCAGGTTAATTAACCCGATGTGTGCTGCAGCTAAATGTGCACAGAGCAGGGAGCAGCGCACACTGAGCGCTGGCTCCTTGCTCTCCTACTTACAGCACACATCAGGTTAATTGCCTGATGTGTGCTGCAGCTAAATGTGCACAGAGCAGGGAGCAGCGCACACTGCTTAGTGCTGGCTCCTTGCTCTCCTAGTTACAGCACACATCGGGTTAATTGCCTGATGTGTGCTGCAGCTACATGTGCACAGAGCAGGAGCCGGCAGCACAGGCAGTGAGAGCGGAGGAGGCTGGTATCAAAGGTAAATATCGGGTAACCAAGGACAGGGCTTCTTGGTTACCCGATGTTTACATTAGTTACCAGCCTCAGCAGAAGCTGGCTCCCTGCTCACTGCACATTAGTTGTTGCTGTCTCGCTGTCACACACAGCGATCTGTGCTTCACAGCAGGACAGCAACAACTAAAAAATGGCCCAGGACATTCAGCAACAACCAACGACCTCACAGCAGGGGCCAGGTTGTTGCTGGATGTCACACACAGCAACATCGCTAGCAACGTCACAAAAGTTGTTCGTTACCAGCGATGTTGCTAGCGATGTTGCTTAGTGTGACGGGGCCTTTAATCTCTCCTGGTCTGCTTGCTCCTGTGATCACATGTCATGGGAAGACCTATCACATCTTCTTCCCTCCTATTTATGCTGGTTGAATCCTTCCACCAGTGCCAGCTATAGTTTTTTCTATGTTGGTCTATAAGGTGTGATGGCCCAGACTGTCTATTGAAAGTTGTGCTCATTTACTTGGTGCAGTTGTGGAGTTTTACCCTTGTTTTGTAGCTTCCATACAGCTCTTGCTTTACTCATGAATCTCTTATGGTCTTATCGTGTGTGTGTGTGTGTGTGTGTGTGTGTGTGTGTGTGTGTGTGTGTGCGTGTGTGCGTGTGTGCATGCTGTGTGACAGAGTTTTGTTTATCTGGGGGTTTCATCACACTCCTGTCCCGTTCCTCCCTGGGGGGAGTGGGAATCAGATCCAGAACTGGTCAGAAGCAGGGCCAAGAAGAAGGTTCAGGCATCTCCACCATCAGGAGTATCCCTAAGATTAGAGATAGCATAGGGGCCCTTAGCTAGAGGGATATATTAGAAGGCCTGGTTCCTCGCTATTCTATAGCAATCATGACAATAGCCTTAAAAATGAAGGGAGTATTCCAATCTCAGACATTTCTGACATATTCAAAGGCTAATCCGTAAATGTGTTGTGTCTCACCTGGAACCATACTGGATCAACGGAGGCTGCAAAACCAAATGGCAACTGAACCGATGGTCGCTGGTGGCTGAAGTGGAAAACAGAGAAGCTGAACAACATCCCAACCCAGATCCTCGGGGATCCAACTCACATTGTGGGACATAATACATTTATGCCATAACCTTTGAATAGGTCATACATCTCAGTTGAGAATGCCCTCTTAATTTATAAGAGAATATGGAAGGTTGACTCCTAATACATCATAAAAACTGGAGACTCTCATGTTTTGAAGTAGTAGAACCCCGCGATGTAGCAGAGCAAGGTTTGATAGGAGGTACATTTGTGGTATTGCAGAAAAGTAAAGTGGTTGTAGCAGAGTTTGGTTTGTCAGGAGGCACCTTAGTAGCAGAGAGGTACCACTTAGCAGAGCCCATTCAATGAGAAAAATTTTCAGCATAATATTTTGGGATGTATCGACTTGTATTTAGCCTCAGTAGCCTGGTAAGCATTCTAACAAAGCATTGCGATGCAACAATTTTGTCAGCATAAGCCAGGAACCATACTACCGTGTTTTTCCAAAAATAAGACAGGGTGTTATATTATTTTCGTTTCCATAAAAAGGGCTAGGGCTTATTTTTGGGGGACAGAGTATTTTTTTCCCAAGAAAAATAATCACACATTTATGCTTCAATTTACCTTGAAGGTGTATTGCCAGCTTCAGCTTGGAGGTGTATGGCCAGCCTCAGCTTGAAGGTGTATGGCCAGCTTCAGCTTGAAGGTGTATGGCCAGCTTCAGCTTGAAGGTGTATGGCCAGCTTCAGCTTGAAGGTGTATGGCCAGCTTCAGCTTGAAGGTGTATGGCCAGCTTCAGCTTGAAGGTGCATGGCCAGCTTTAGCTGGAAGGTGCATGGCCAGCTTTAGCTTGAAGGTGCATGGCCAGCTTTAGCTTGAAGGTGCATGGCCAGTTTTAGCTTGAAGGTGCATGGCCAGCTTTAGTTTGAAGGTGCATGGCCAGCTTTAGTTGGAAGGTGCATGGCCAGCTTTAGTTGGAAGGTGCATGGCCAGCTTTAGCTTGAAGGTGCATGGCCAGCTTTAGCTGGAAGGTGCATGGCCAGCTTTAGCTTGAAGGTGCATGGCCAGTTTTAGCTTGAAGGTGCATGGCCAGCTTTAGTTTGAAGGTGTATGGCCAGCTTTAGTTTGAAGGTATATGGCCAGCTTTAGCTTGAAGGTGCATGGCCAGCTTTAGCTGGAAGGTGCATGGCCAGCTTTAGCTTGAATGTGTATGGCCAGCTTCAGCTTGAAGGTGCATGGCCAGCTTTAGGGTTAGTAACCTTAACCCTAACTTACATTCACAATTACTGGTGCAGGGTCAGTGTCTCTTATGGTAACACTTACTGGCACTCTCAAAACATTTTGTGTGACACTGGCACTCTTCTTCTCTATGTGGCTGGGAGGGGCAAATCTGGAGCGTGACTCGTGAACGGTGGTTGTGCCATGTGGCTGCTTATGACAGAGCGAGCAGGGCCGTCTGGGAGTTGGAATCCAAGAGGCAGCACTCAGGAGGCAGGAGGTGGAACCCTGGAGTGGCAGCCAAGCCCACACCATAGCGCAGTAGTGGCTGGTGGGTGGGACGCAGGAGGCAGAATTCAGGAGGCGGGATTCTGGAGCGGCAAACAAACCAACATCATAGCGTAGTAGCGGCCAGGAGGCGGGAACCAGATGACAACACTCAGGAGGCAGGACTCAGGAGCGGGTGAGCAGATTTTACCCTGCCATATTGGGAGGAAGCGGCAGGGCGATATGGGAGCTACATTATGCCTATTCCAGTGCCTCCAGTCTAAGGTTATGTCTCCATGACGTTAGTGACATAACCTAGCATCACATGACATAACCTAGCGCTGGAGGCGCTGACTAACTAGGCCTTATTTTTGGAGTAGGGCTTATATTTAAAAATCCGTAAAAATTAAGCTATGGCTTATTTTTTGGGGATGGCTTATTTTTGGAAAATCAAGGTAGTTTCGGGCTACACAGTAATGCCCATGTGCCGACATTATATTGAAGGCTCTGTTTCGTTTGCAACCGTAATAGTATTGACATAAAGATACATAGGGCTTCGTTTGTGCTTCTTTATGCCTCCCATTTCATGAGGAGAGTTATTTTTGTTGGAAATACAACAGGATTTATTTTTGTCATGCTCAATCAGATCCCTCTGCTATTTCTTTTAGAAGCAATGCATCATACGCACGATCCCTACAAAGCATATCATCAGTTGACTGGGTGGGATATCATCCTATCAAAAGTGATGACCCCCTGTCTATCAAGTGTGAGGTATCAACCAGCTGTATTACAAAAGGCCGGTATGTTTTGCAGAAGCGTGGGTGCTCTGCAATGTGAAACTGGCTGGGACCTGTGGTTCCACAGGATTGCATTCATGCAGAGCCATGGAAGGGTGTGTGATGCTGATTACACACTCCTTACCACCTGTGGGTGTGGCTCCAGGGGTTAAAGCAATCCTGTCTCTGAACCTGGGTGGAGAGTGTCGAGGGCAGTCTAGGGAGAGACTGGCTCTAGACTTCCAGTGTGTGTGCTGGAGATGGAGAGAGCAGAAGCAGGGTGTTTTGCACTCCTCCGGAGACCTTCTTTTGAAGGAAGGGGCTTTTAGGTCCATGTGTAAAGCCATGTGGCTGGAGCCAGGGGGAACCTGGAAAGGACACTAGCCACCTTAAGAGGAAGGTAACTGGGATTGGACCTGGGGTCTGGATACTGACAAGGGTCAGTGACACATGGGTGGCAGTCCAAAAGTGTGTGGACTTTATATTATGTGTTGGTCTTTGAGGAGAAAGCCAACGAACGGCATCTTTATGTTATGTGACCTGATATGGTTTATGGACCTGTTAATAAACCAGATGGTCTGTTAAAGAGACCAATTACTCTGGCGTGCTTTAATCCCGCTACCTGATGTGTGGCCCACATACACTTGGGGCCCACATTGTCACATTATGGCGGAGAATGCGGGCATATGGCCTGGTTGCTAGGGGCAACGCAGCCTGGTTGCTAAGGGCAATGCAGCCTGGTTGCTAAGGGCAACGGCCTAGGACATATTCCTGTGGATACGGACTGCTTGCGGTGGATCGGCGGGTCCACGAAAATTTTTTTGAAGCGGTTTGCGGTGGATCGGCGGGTCCACGAAAATTGTCTGCGCACTCAAGCAGCTGGCGGTGGATCGGCGGGTCCACGAACAGGGACAGCGCTCTCAAGCACCTGGCGGTGAATCAGCAGGTCGTTGGGGACCTGTGCTGCAGTGGCGAGAGTCAAGCGACTGGAGGTTCCAGGCCAGCCGGAATTGCGAGGCCCTGCTTGGTGAGCAGTGATACACCACAAGCTGGAGACCCTGGTTGTACGGGCGGTACAACCCGGAAAGCATGGAGGAGCTCCTGAACCAGCTGCTGCAGAGCCAGCAGCACCAACGGCATGTGCCTGGAGGTCCAGTGACAGCAGTGGGGGCTAAAAGCCAAAAAGAGGGAATGGTCCCTGCAGACGTTGTGGAGGAGCTGTACCAGTTCCTGGTCCAGGGACAGCAGGAGCTGTCAGTGTGTAGCGATGTCGCAGCCATGGACCAGTTTGAGCGTACCCTTCGGGGGCCAGTATGGACACTGGGTGCCCAGGGAGACAAGGGCAAACGGTGTGAACTGGGGGCTAAGGACATTGCATGGAAACCGCAAAAGGGGGCGGAGTCCCAGAAGGGAATAGTTGCCCATAAGGGGGTGGTTGCCCATAAAGGGGTGGTTGCCCATAAGGGGGTGGTTGCCCATAAAGGGGTGGTTGCCCATAAGGGGATGGAGTCCCAGAAAGCGGTGGTCCCCCAAAAGGGTGCGGAGCATCCCAAATCCAAGGGTGAAGTGGCGCAGATGGACTGTAGCCAGGGACAACAGTGTTCATGCCACAAGTGTCCTGTTTGCAATATAGACCACCCATCCGACGAGAAGCCACGTCTGTGTTCCGTGGAAGTGGATGGGGAATCTGTAACAGGAGTCGTAGACTCAAGGAGCTTGGTGACCCTGGTGAGGGCCACCTCTGATGTCCACTTAATTCCTGGAAGGAAGATCCACGTCGGCTGCACCCACAGTAATGAGACAGAATACCCGGTCTCCAGCGTGGTCATTAAGACAGCCTGGGACAGTGGTTCTCATGATGTTGGTGTAGTCTCAGATTTACTGCACCCAATTATTATAGGTTGGGACTCTAAATTATTTGTGCACTTGTGGAAGCAGGGGGACGTATACGGTTGCTTGTGTAAGAGCCGGAACAGCCCAAAGGAAACCCCACCACATTGGGAGGTGAAAAGGGGTCCTTGTTGTGCAGTTATGTGTGGTAAGGAGGAGATAGCACCTCCTAAAATTGACTGTCCTAAGTTAGGGGTGACCAAAGAAAATGATGGACGGACCCAACTTAGTGACATAAGGACTAAGGGAATAACCGATAGTGTGACCGTTAAAAACGGGGTAGCTCCAGAAAGGGAGGCAGATATCTGGTTAAGTGGGGACATGATAGTCCAGGATACCAGGGGGAGCGATGATGACTCCAGTAAAGACACTGACTCTAGTAAGGTGACAAACGAGTACAGTGTGGTACAGATGGGCGAGAAGGGCAAAACTTCCTCCCGACGCCGAAGACGTAATAAGCGCCGAGAGGGGGCACAGTGTAGGCCGTCTGAGGGTGCAGAGAAAGTGACATGCCTGATTAATAAAGACATGGTGCTAATAACACCTGCTACGGTGGAGTCAGACGGTGATATCCTACAAAAGACTGAGGAATCAGAGATTGAACTGACACATTGTGACGACAGAAATCAGCGCGCTGCAAGTGCAGAGAAGGAGCCAACCAAGGACGTAATGGTGGTGGTCCCTATGATTTCAAAGTGTGAAGTTGATAGTCTGTCAGGCGAGAATGGTATAGGAAATGGAATCCTAGAGAGTGTGGGGGAAGGAATAATCCCCAACAGTCGTGGTGAGCAGACTGGTGAACTACCAAGTGCTGGGGTGGATGACAGCGAATTTAGCCCCAAATCTCTAAAAGGAACAGAGTGCCATGTTGAAGGGTGTGACACCCAGGCTGAGGGTGACACTGCAGAGACCCCAGAGGAAGTGGAAGATAATGCAGTGAAGAACCAAGAAACAGCTGGCGCTGAAGTGAAGAGAGCCTCTGAGGAGGTGAAGCCTGGACCAGAGGTCTCATCCAGGACTGGGAGCCTGCCTGACCTGCTTGGTAAAACCATGATGGAGGATATAGAGAAGGTCGTGGGTAAGAAGAGTAAGAAACCCAAATGTTCTGAAGCTGAGGTGGAAGAAGCCTCAGAAATAGTGTGTCATAGACCAGAGAGGTCCGCAAGTGAAGACTCATTCAAGAGGATGAGCAAAGACCATCTGCAACAAGAGATACTTCTTAGGCAGGCTACTGAGAGTCGAGTAAGGGAGCTGGAGAAAGAAGTGGCTGAGCTCCGAAGTCGCTTGGCAGAGTACCAGTCCAAGTCCCAGGGAGACTTGGAGCAGATGGAGCAGCGAGTGTCACTCCTGACCAAACTTGTTGAAGCAGGGGAGGCCCAAAGAGAGCTAACTCTGGAAGCTAAACTTGACAAGCATGTGGCAGGGATGAATGAGACTTCTGTAGTCAAGTGCATGGTGGATATACCTGAGGACTTAAGAGAAGCGTGTGCCACCGGGTGCATGCATGACGAATTTAAGAGAGCTGTGGAAGCGTGTGAGGTCTACTGTACCCCAGGGGCTGAACAGTTAGTGATATTGTCTACCAGTAAAATTACTGGGCAGCGGGTGGCTATTCTAAAGGACATGCACTTCAGATGTGTTCGTATGAAGTGGCAGGCCCAACTGCAAAAGGAAGAAGCCACTAGACAGCTAGAGTATAAAAGGAAAGCGCAGAGTCTGGCGGAAGATATTGTCCAAGTACCCCGGGCTCTGGTGGGGAGAGTCATTGGAAAAACCGAACGAGTCATGCAAGACATGGTGAATAAGTCGGGATTGGTGAGATTAAGAATCCCTGCTGCTAATGAGAGCAAGATACCCAGGGAAGCTGGTATGGTTCCGTTTGTCTGTGTCGGGACTGTAGAGAGTCTTGGAACCATTCGAAGCCTTATTGAATATCGGGTACACCATGTACGTGACATGGAGCGGTTGTGGCAAGAAAACCTGAAAATTAAGGAGCAGCTTCGCCAACTGTGTGGGGGACAGCAGCCGTCTTCCACCCGTTGTTCAGGGGAAAGAAGTGGAAGATGGCGTGTCGGTCCAGTAGTTCAGACGCGCGATAAAAGGAATCGCCGACAGAGTGGTAACCTACGATGTACGGTAGATAGTGGCCGCTATGAGCTTAGAGTTCCCGACAGTAGCCTTGGGGGTACTCGAGAAAGCCTAGGTTCGGACAAGACTGTAGGTTTGACTGGGGACATGTCTCTCTACTACGGTGACCCTGGGAGGGGGTCAGGGAGAGAACGGTCTGGAAATGGGACGTCCTTTAACCCTAGGTTGACCAGACAGGGTTTGGTGACAGTGTCGGGCGATGCCTCAGGGACTACTGCTCTTGGACGGCCCTCTCGACTAGTGGGGCATGGCAGCGGGGATGCCCTGTCTCGCGGCCCCAGGTCATTGGCAAGTGTTCTCCCCTACGGGTTTGAACAGAGGGGGAGGGTATGTGAGGTATCAACCGGCTGTATTACAAAAGGCCGGTATGTTTTGCAGAAGCGTGGGTGCTCTGCAATGTGAAACTGGCTGGGACCTGTGGTTCCACAGGATTGCATTCATGCAGAGCCATGGAAGGGTGTGTGATGCTGATTACACACTCCTTACCACCTGTGGGTGTGGCTCCAGGGGTTAAAGCAATCCTGTCTCTGAACCTGGGTGGAGAGTGTCGAGGGCAGTCTAGGGAGAGACTGGCTCTAGACTTCCAGTGTGTGTGCTGGAGATGGAGAGAGCAGAAGCAGGGTGTTTTGCACTCCTCCGGAGACCTTCTTTTGAAGGAAGGGGCTTTTAGGTCCATGTGTAAAGCCATGTGGCTGGAGCCAGGGGGAACCTGGAAAGGACACTAGCCACCTTAAGAGGAAGGTAACTGGGATTGGACCTGGGGTCTGGATACTGACAAGGGTCAGTGACACATGGGTGGCAGTCCAAAAGTGTGTGGACTTTATATTATGTGTTGGTCTTTGAGGAGAAAGCCAACGAACGGCATCTTTATGTTATGTGACCTGATATGGTTTATGGACCTGTTAATAAACCAGATGGTCTGTTAAAGAGACCAATTACTCTGGCGTGCTTTAATCCCGCTACCTGATGTGTGGCCCACATACACTTGGGGCCCACATTGTCACACAAGTCATATGATGTTGTGACTAATTAGTGGCCTCATCGTTCATGTGAATGAAAGGACAGGAATCACAGGATGTCATAATATCCAGTAATAGTGGAGGTCACAGGAGTGGTGGCACTTGAAGGGGTCCAGTTCAATAAGAAACATTTATTTTACAAAGATCCTCTCTCTTTCGCTAGTGAGGATGAACGATACGAAGAAAAATCTGATGGGGTATTCCGTAATAACAAATAGTATGGTCAATACTATGCTGTCTTAGATGGGATAGTTACTATTAAAAGTGCAAGTACTGTCGTTGCAAAAAGTTGCACGGCACAGACTTTCTGCTGGTACACTGAGTAATGTGTTGATAGGACTTGATGTTGATATCATAGTTGGCCAGTTCGACTAGGTCATGAGTTGCCCTTGGAAAAACTCCCAGAGGGTAAAGTCGATGAAATAGTGACATCTGGAGACTTGGAAACAGCTGAAATGTAGGCTCTACATATCGTTCTTTCAAGTTTGGTATTTAATGTATGAATATATTGATTCGTTCAGAGGTCTCTTTTTAGTGCCGAATGACTTAAATCTTCTCTCTATGGGATATTTTCTTAAAAAAAAGATACTAAAGAATTTTTTTTGTATTTTTTTATTTATTTTTTAATAATCTTAAATAAAACTCAAAATTAAATTTGATTTAAAAAAAAGTCTTCAAATCTTGGCGACCACATAAACCCTTCACAAAACGGCCAATTTTCGCTTTTTCCAAGATAGATCAAAGAGGATGTCTGGTCTTCTGCTAAAAGTCTGCAGTCACCACTCTAAAGGCCCCGTTACACGCAACGACATATCTAACGATATGTCGTCAGGGTCACGGAGTTTGTGACGCACATCCGGCGTCGTTAGCGACGTCGTTGCATGTAACAGCTAGGAGCGAGTGTTAACGATGAACATGTCATTCATGTTCAAAATCTCGTTGGTCGTTGTGGACTCAGGTTGTTCGTCGTTCCTGAGGCAGCACACATCGCTATGTGTGACACCCCGGGAACGATGAACAACAGCTTACCTGCGTCCTCCGGCAACGAGGTGGGCGTGTCGATAATGCGGCTGGTCTCCTCCCCTCCGCTTCTATTGGTCGGCCGCTGTGTGACGTTGCTGTGACGGTGCACGAACCGCCCCCTTAACAAAGAGGTTGTTCGCCGCCCACAGCGACGACGCTAGGAAGGTGCCCGTGATGCACAAACTACGGGGCAGGTACGCTCGCTAGCGATATCGTAGCGTGTAAAGCTCTCTTAAGTGCCTGCAGTCTTCTGAATCCTTAGAGAGTGTGCACCACACACTGTCAGGATTTTTCGATGTGATTTGCATACATACAGTCACATGCCAACTAGACATGCTTGGCATCTCTTAACAAGTGAATTGACTGAGGCCAAGCATGTCTAGTTGGAATGTGGCAAATTGCATACTTGCGGTCACGTGAACATCCGTTCTCGGCAGCAACACTGGAGAATCCTGACAGTATGCATTGCGCGTGCTGTAAGGATTGAGAAGTCTGCTAGATCACTGCAGACTTTTAGCAGAAGACTGGATAACCTCTTTAAGGCTATCTACACATATATTCCCCATTCAAAAATAGAAAGAGCAAAAAAAAGGCTTTGAACTAATATGTATGTCAGTACACTGGTGACTCATGCTGTTTGGATCTTCTGTGGTTATGCTACTTTCTAACACTGGCTCCCATCTGGCTCTAGGGTAGGAGTCAAGAACCTTTTTGGCTGAGAGAGCCATAAACGCCACATATTTTGAAATTTTTATAAAGGAGAAGGCATGAGCAATATTGCTGAAAATGCACAAAAGTTATTAAAAATATTCAAGGTGCACAGTGCAGAGGAATAATAAAAAACATAGTACAAAAAAGTAGTACAAAAAGGCAGGATGGGAATGGTAGACGTTTATTTGATGCAAACTACCGGTAAATAGATGGTAATAAATAAGACATACAAATATGGCCCAGTAAATGAAAGGAAAAGGTGGTCCAAGGCTCTTAATAGCCAGTGCCAATAAAGAAGTGAACATTCAAATTAAGAGTTCACGCTTCATGCAAGGTCGCATATATGAAGGAACCATATGGACATTCAAAAATTACCCATAATTGCCATATGTGCAGAAGTACAGAAACAAAAAACCGCACATCAGGGGAACATTACCGGAGTTGGAGAGTGGAAAGTACGTTTCGCGTCCCTCAGCAGATCGCTGGCCACTTCAAGGAGGAAAGTAGCTGGCAGTCAGAAATATTTTAAAATGCAATTCCATGAGAGCCATACTCACCAAGGGGGAAGCGGCGGTGGTGGAGCTGCTTAGAAGGTCCCAGGAGGCAGGGTAGGCGATGCTGCGGGCACGGAGGAGGGGTTGTCATGGCTCAAGCGGGTCAGTGTGTGGAAGGTCGGAGATACTGCTGCAGGCTCGTGGGGAGTCATGGCGGCGGGCGTCATTGATCTGCCGGTGGGCTGCTTTGAATCTCTTGCAGTTGACAAGATCGATTTCAAGGAAATGGCCGTGGTGCGTGCGCAGATCATCGCGATGGACTTCAAGAAAATGACCGCGGAGTCCTATCTGCGCAAGCACCACCTCTGCGGCCATTTTCTTGAAGTCGATCTCATCAAGTGCGGGACATTCAAAGCAGCCCGCAGTCCACCGGCTACTGCGGGCTTGCCGCCACGACCCCTCACAAGCCCGCAGTATCACCGACCCTGTGCCACCACTGCTGCCCCGGTAAGCCATGTGTGATTTGTAAGGCTAGTTTCACACTTACGTTGGACGGGATCCGTAGCATTGCGTTGTGTGATGCATGCAATGGATGCGTTGCACATAGTGGCACAACAGATGCTACGGATCGTACAAAATAACGCAATCCGTTATAGGTTTTTTTTCCTTGACTTTACACATCTGGGCATGTGCAGTTGTGTAAAGACGGATGCGTTAATGGAATCCGTCAAAATGACAGATTCTAATGGAATCCGCCACCATAGGCGTCCATTATAAAAACAACGGACGCCAACGGAATCCTGCAGGTTGCGTTTTTTTGACACTCCGCCAAGTGCAGGAAAACGCTACATGCAGCGTTCCATCCGCCCGACGGTCACTGACGGTCAGCGTCAAAACAACTGATGCGCCACGGGGTGGATGCAATGCAAGACCATCCGTTGCTATCCGTAGCTAATAGAAGTCTATGAGGAATATAACGGTTTCCTGCAACGGTTACCGTAATTCCTCAAGGCTGCGGATAGCAACGGAAGCCGTCCAACGCAAGTGTGAAAGTACCCTAAGACTCACCCCCATTTTTCCCCCAGTTTTGGAGGGAAAAAAGTGTGTCTTGCAAACTGGAAAATATGGTATTTTTTTTATTAAAGATTTGTCTGCGAGCCAGATGCCTCCATCAAAAGAGCCACATCTGGCTCACAAGCCATAGGTTCCCGACCCCTGCTCTAGGGCTAAAGTTGACAACACATCTAACCCTGGGTAATGTCACTGACATTCTAGCTCCATTGTTTAGGGGTCTAATATGCTGCATCCTCTCACCTGTCCACTTTACTTTTTGCTACCACCAGATGTTTGGCCTATTTACCTGTCTTCATCGCTATGCACAACTCTCTTTTTTTGCTCTGCTGTTGATTTGACACAAATGCTCTCCCTTTGTGGACTGCCCTTCCCCCGAGGAACCTGCTCTTTACTACAGGATCCAATCACACACTGCCTCACCATCTTTGCTATCTTCTATATTATACAGGTTAGTGCTGAAATATTTGTTGATAAGAACAATATTGATTCCAGTTTCTTACCCATAGCATGTGATATATCAGACTGTACATTTTGTTCGGCAGTATGTCTTAATGTCAATAAATAACATTATTAAACCACACTGTGGTCTCATAATAATGTACACATATATGTATTCATTTGTACCAATTCATTTTAAATTTGCCCTGTTTTGCATATATCACACTCCATAGGTTGCGCCTGCAGGCTACATTAACCCTCCGGTTGCCACTGGAACTGTCCTGCTGTAGTTCCACTGTTCTAGGTTGTTCATGCGCGGTGCAGTCTCTCTCGGCTCTGATCTGCTTCCACCTCTGACGTAGAAAGGAATTCTACTTTTAGAATATACTGTTATTTTCTGTACTCTATGATACTGTACAGAACCCTGAATGGGCGATTATTTTTGTCTGTCATCTGACATCATTACAACTGCCTGTGTGTTTTTATATTATTCTTAGCTAGTTTCTGTCAGAGGTCAACGCTTCTCCATAAAAGAGCTTGTAATTACTAGACATGGCAAATTTAAGCTGTATTTGTTGCCTGCTGCTGACAGGTCAGTGTAGTAAGACTGCAAATTCTGCTCTGTTGATGCATATGGCAGAAGATAAACTTCGGCTACATGCAACAACAGAGCAGCACTTGCAGTTTCACATCAGTAATCAATCAGCTTCAAACTGATGCACAGAGGGGAAGGTATTGTCATGAGTGACAGACAGTCATGTGGTTTCTAGCAGTAGAAGGTCACAGCTTTTGGCTATGCAAAATGCTCCCTGACTTTCTGTTGCTCCTGCTGTTAGTATTCCTTGTACTAGGTAGCTTTCCTGCTAGATTGTCATCTATTCTCCTATAGGACCCAGGGGAGCTAAATGTCTGTCCAGCTGTTGATTATCAGTATTAGCCATGTGCTTAAATACTCCCATCTTCCCTGGACTTGTGCTGGTGATATTATTCAGTTCATTCAAGCTCTGGTTGCAAGCATGTGGCTTGTACTCCTCTGTGGTATCTTTGCTGAACTTCTACCTGAGTCATCTGTGGGTAAGTAGTTCATGCATTTTCCACCTGTGTGTGATCCTTTAGCGTGTAGCGAGGTTGACGAAGAGCTCATCCTACCCGTTCCCTATTTAGGATCCAGCATTAGGGATACCTAGGGTCAGGTATACGACTCTGTGCATAGGTGCAGAACCTATCTAGGGTGGTGAGGGACCTCAGGGACGAGCTTTAGGTTTGGTCAGGGATCACCATCTCCCCCTTCCCTTCAAAGAGTGGTCCCCTTCCCTTACCTTTTGCCGAAAGCTTTGTACTTCCCCGTACCTAGCGTGACAGGTATAGATGAAAATGTACAAGAAAGAAACTTTATGTTGGGCTTAGTCAGTATATTAACAATAAGTATGCATTTATTGTGCTTTGGGAATAATATGATTGTGAGAATAACCCTTAAAGCAAATGAATTGTAAATTAAGAAATATTGTTACATCTTAAACTGAATCATAGATCAGTTTTTGTTAAATTGTTATTTTTTTTTATTTATTTTTGAATTAGAAATAAGTTAAAAATATGGAGACTTTTTCCTAAAACATTTCATCAATACTGCTCTCTACTCAATTTTTTACAATTTAGCCTCAGACTGGAATCTGTATTGTAGGTTGTATGGTTTTCTAGCTATAAATCAGAGGCTGCACCAGATTCCCTGGAAACAGTGTCAAGGGTCACAATACTTCATATTTCTAGGGAGTTCTCAAAATCCCTTGACACTTGGCTCTGACATGTTTGTAAACAGAACGGTAGATTGTGATGGAAAGTGTTAAAAGCGGTGTTTCTCTTAGTTATGTGCTTTGGAAAAATAGAACATAATAAGTTCAGCAAATCCAATGAAAACTCTGTTAAAAATGTTGTAACTCTACATTAATTTCATAATGTTATTAATATAGCACCTGCAGAATGCGAGAAATCTATGTTTACGGTCTCGTCACATTAGTGTCACCATGACTGCTATGGTGGATAGAAACAAAACTTGATGCATCTGGATTTCTTCTAATAGAGTCCAAAATGTATCTAAACATGGCAAAAAAACAAACAAAAAAGGAGTAAAATGATTAAATGCATTTTTCAAGACGTCCTCTAATTGAATTTAATAGCAATCATCTTACGCATTTCGGACACTGTAGGTCCTTAGTCATAGAGAAATTTGTTATCAGCATTCGGAGTTGAAAAATGTAGCATCCAACTAAGTTAGTGTCACGTCCCCACCGGAGCCCGCTCCTGCGACTTCTGCTCCGGTCGCCAGACGACGCCATGTTCCCACCATGGATAGTGCTGGTGATGGGAGAGGAGTCGGTGCCCGTGGCTCTGCGGAGCACAGGCTCCACTCATCCACTAGGCTGGGTTTCCCTGGAACCTGCAGTACCACTGGCTGACTGTAGGTGGCATGTGTGTCTTCCAGCTGAAGTTGCCAACATTCACCTGAAGCCAATGGGAAGACACCACACCCTTCTTATTCCCCCTCCTGTCACATGACCACTGCCAGAGGTAGTTCTGTACACCTGGCTCATGTGCTGTTTGTATGTTGATTCCTGTGCGCTGACCTTTGCTTGTTTTTTGACTACCCTCCTGCCTGTCGTTTTTGTACCTTGCTGCCAGTTCCGGATTTGACCTCTGCTTTGTCTCCTTACTACGCCCTTGCCTGCCGATTCGGTTCCTGTTTTGCATCTCCTGGATTTTGACCCTGCCTGACGACCACGGACTACAGCCTACCACAGGTAGTGATCGCTGAGGCTCTGTGTAATTCCAAATCCCTGTATAGGGGTTAAAGGGTTGCAGAGTTCTTGGGGTCCTGCTTTGTGAGCGGCTTTTCTCTAGACTCCCCTTGCAGCCAGTCTGAGTCTGTGGCTCCAATCAGGCATTACAGTTAGTTGTATACTACATTTTTGAACGACAAATGGTAATATCAAATTTCTCTATGACTAAGGACCTACAGTGTCCGAAACGCGTAAGAAATGATTGTTATTCATTTCAATTAGAGGGCTTCTTGGAAAATGCTTTTCTAGATTTTCCCCCTTTTTCTGATTTTTTTCCGATGTTTAAATACACTTTGGATTTTATTATTTGGTGATGGAAAATCTCCATTTTTCTGTTACTTCAACCTGAGAACATCAGCCTTATAATTTCATACACTCTTGAATTTGGTTCCGAATCATTTCTACTATTGATGAGCTGATTTTTCTTCTTTTTTTTGTTTGTTCTCTATTCTTAAAGGGAACCTGTCAGGTGCAATATGCACCCAGAACCACGACCATTTCTGGGTGCATATTGCTAATCCCTGCCTAACGGTCCCTGTATACACTAGCATAGAGAAAGAGATCTTTCTAAAGATCGTTTATTATATGCTAATGAGGCCAGGGACTAGTCATTGAGGCTAGGGACTAGTCACAAGGGCGTGAGTTCCCTTGGCTAGCTGGCCCACATAGCATATTAGCACGCCCCTGTGGGCGTACTAACATGGTAATGAGTGCGCAGGTTCGCCGCACATACCTCAGTCTTGATGGCGGCCAGCGGAAAATGGATGCGCACTGCTCATGATCTGGAGTCCCCAGGACTCCGATCATGGGCACTTTACCTCACTGAAGCCAGGAAGCTTACACCCGGCAACAATTTAGTGCACATGATCCAGGGAACTTCAGATCACGTGCAGTTGGCATCTATCCTCCACCACCCGCCATGAAGACTGAGGTATGTGCAGCGAAACTGCGCATTCATTAACATGTTAGTACGCTAACATACTATGCGGGCCGACTAGCCAAGGGAACTCACGCCCTTGTGACTAGTCCCTGCGCTCATTAGCATATAAGAAACGATCTTAAAAAATACGTTTTCTAAAATCTCTTTATCTATGCTAGTGTTAGGCAGGGATTAGTAATAGGCACCCAGAACTGCTCGTGGTTCTGGGTGCATAGTGCACCTGACAGGTTCCCTTTAAGTTTCACATACACAATAGACAAATCTCCGCTGAACCCCCCCATTGATGATGATTTCTTCCAAAAGTCTAATGTGTCAGGGGGTGCCAAAAAACTGATTATCAGGGGCGTTAAAGGGAACCATCCATAAGGATTCTCATATATAAAGTAAAGCCAGTGCTATACTGGTGCTAGGATGCTGAATCTAAGCATACCTGTTGTTCTGAGATTGGATGTTTTATTTCAGAAATATGTGCAAGTAATGTTCTAGCAATGCACTGCTATTTGATTGACAGGTGCAACAGGAAGGGAATATGTGGGTCAGATCTTGCTATCTATTCCCGCCCCCGTCTGTCTGCCTGCGCCGGAATTAACGTCTATGACGGTGACAGGGGGAGAAAGTCCAGGCAGGCAGAAAGGGGTGGGAATAGATAGCAAGACCCGACCCACATATTCCCTTCCTGTTGCATGTGTCAATCAAACAGCAGTGCATTGCTGGAACTTTACTTGCACATATTTCTGAAATAAAACATCCAATCTCAGAACAAAAGGCATTCTTACATTCAGCATCCTAGCACCAGTATAGCACAGGCTTTACTTTATATATGAAAATCCTGCCGGTTGGTGATCAAGCATGTCTGATATTGGACTGCAGATCCTTGTGTTCTTCCAGAAATTTGCTACCGCCAACACAAGTTTCTGGCGGTGGCTCTCTCATAGAAAAAACACAGAAGAACACTACTTGGTCAAATATGGGCCCCTATGTATAGTAAAAGTCGACAGCCATCTAATGTGTATGGCAGACTTTAGCCTTTACAATGCCACAGTGTCTTAAGGAAAGAGCATTGTGCAGCAAACTAAAGATCATTACACAAACGCTAAAGAAAACCAGAAAAGTCAATATAGTGACATAAAATGTAAGGGTGCCTTCTGTCCAAACCAGCGATTAGGGCATATGGATTTCATAAAGGGGTTCCCCATTCTAGACCCCTCTTTTTTTGCCAGAAAGGTGTGTCACTCTGTAAGAACAGCTCCCATTTTGGAAGACCCAGCGTTCCCATAGAGCACATGGATGGATGTTCACGTGAATGCCTGGCATGTAATGCTATATTTACCCTACAGTGACTTCTATAGGTAAAATGTGTGTCCAGATCAGTTTTCAGAAAAATAACAGCTGTTTGCTGGGTGTCACACAATACAGATCTGTGGCCGTCAGCTGACATCTTTTTAAAAACGGGTTGTCTTTATGGGACAATCCCTTTAAGTCTATGGCCTCTTTCACATGCTAGATCCTGAGTACAGTAGCAATGCCTTTCGATGAAGGAGTATGGCAGTAGTATATATAAATACTAAGCTATATACATCTCATAGTTCTGCAATATGATACAATGCACATGAGACTTCATCTTTTCCAATGGAGCGTCAGCCACAGTGGTCATAAAAAAATACCAGTGTGAAAATGTCTGTGTACGGTATTCCACATAATGGTTTGTACCCTCAAGCAGTTTTCATTTTTTTGCAATGTTCCTAACAGGCAAACAGGTGGATGCAGAGAGGTGAGAAGGTGAAAGGAATTATTTACTGTGGGTTTATTTTAACTCACAAAGCAAAAAATAATAGTTGCTGCCATTCCACCAATCTTAGGGGTACTTTGCACGCTGCGACATTGCTAGCCGATGCTAGCGATGCCGAGCGTGATAGTCCCCGCCCCCGTCGCACATGCGATATCTTGTGATAGCTGCCGTAGCGAACATTATCGCTACGGCAGCTTCACACGCACTTACCTGCCCCGCGACGTCGCTGTGGCCGGCGACCCGCCTCCTTCCTAAGGGGGCGGGGTGGGCAGCGTCACAGCAACGTCACACGGCAGGCGGCCAATAGAAGCAGAGGGGCGGAGATGAGCGGGACGTAAACATCCCGCCCACCTCCTTCTTCCGCAGCATAGCCGGTGGACGCAGGTAAGGAGATGTTCCTCGCTCCTGCCGCTTCATACACAGCGATGTGTGCTGCCTCCGGAACGAGGAACAACATCGTATCTCCTATTGGTGCGACATTATGAAAATGACCGACACTACACAGATCACCGATTTACGATGCTTTTGCGATCGTTTATCGGCGCATCTAGGCTTTACACGTTGCAACGTCGTTACCGGCGCCGGATGTGCGTCACTTTCGATTTGACCCCGATGAGATCGCAGTAGCGATGTCGCAGCGTGCAAAGTACCCCTTACTCCAATTCTTTGGCACATTGCAAAATGAAAACGGAAACCTTATGGGTAGCTATTAACAATTACATCCCTTTGGCCTTATACTAGTCTCTAAAAATCTTTTATGATATTATTGCCAAGTATGCATTATGTAGTACACAAATGTAGTACTGAGCAGTATAGCTGTGATTCCAGCTCTGGAGGTGCAATAAAACACTTACTAAATTTTTGTTTATTTGCTTGTTCCACTTTGCTCTTCTCTCCCCCTATGTGATGTTCGGCTCTGCTCGCACCTGGTGGCACAGCGACGTCAGACCCTGTTCACACCGCAGAGTCTGACAAGCAATCTGAGGCTTCTGATTGTTCAGCCAGAGCTGGAAGTTGGCTGGTTTAGGTTCACTGGTCTTCAACTCTGCAGGATTTAATTCCTACAGGCTGGTGAGCAAGAACTAGGAGCTCAGGTTGCTAATTGCCACATGCAGCTGTCGCGGGCGGAGGAGGGGACGCCGCGCTCTCCCACTGCTCGGGTCCGGCTGCCGCGGCTGCTGCGGCCTGCCGCTGCTCGGTGGCTCGAGCGATGGGCCGGATCCCGGGGACTCGAGCGGCGCGCCTCGCCCGTGAGTGAAAGGGGATTGGGATTTGGGGATAGTTTATTGTCCGTGACGCCACCCACGGTTGTGGTGATTGAATGTACACCACCGCTGCTTTGGCTGGGGATCCCGGGAGTGATGGTGTGGAGCAGCCAGTTGTTGTGTTGCCCCTCCGTGGGTAGGGGTTGGTGATCTCGGGGCCCAGTGATGGGGTTGGGATGGTGGACAGGCGGGTATGGGGCCTGTGGAGGTGCAGGGGTGCAGGGGCAGTGCTGTGCCGCACGGCACGGAGGTACTCACTCAGCCAGTAAACACGACACAGTTCTCGGTAAACAAACGGCTGGTTGGACGGGTCCTTCGGACGGTCACGGTGCTGACTTCCCCTGCAGTTGACGGTGACGGTCTCTTCCCTGCACCTATGTGTTGTTGTTTGGTAGCGATGGGTTCCCACCGGTAACCCGTTCCCCAGTTTGGATATGAGCCGGAGGAGCTCCACTCTTGCCCGCAGGCGCTGGCCCTGGGAAACTGGTGCCTTGGCGGTGGCGGTGTCTCCCCTTAACGGTTGGACTGTTGCCTTCAAACGGGACTTGGTTGTTGGGAGACAGTCGTCCCCTTCACTGATGGATTTGGCAAATTCGGCGACTCCTAGCCTTGCCGGGATCCGAAAGGCCCCTGCCCTGGTGCTGACTAATCTTCGTATACCGCTCCGGTACCGCCGGGTCACCACCCGTCCACGGTCCTTTCGGCAACCTCCAATCAGTCTCGCCTGCAGACGGTCACCGCCGTCTGCCAACCTTGCTGTCTCAGTCCGGGGCACACACCTGGACTAACTTCAGGCTTCTTTCTGTCACTTTCTCTGTTGCTCCTTACTTTAGCTCCTCTACCACTTCCTCTCACTTTGAACTCCCACTTCTATCTCTACACTTCAACTCCTTCCACCTCCTCCTCCAAACTCTATCTGCCTGGTTCTCCCGCCTCCAGGGCTGTGTACTCCTTGGTGGGCGGAGCCAACCGCCTGGCCCACCCCCTGGTGTGGACACCAGCCCCTGGAGGAAGGCAACAAGGATTTTAGTTTTGACCTTGTGTGTACCTGCAGGGAATGTGGGGTGCGTGTGCTGTTGTGACCTGTGACCCCTAGCTTGCCCAGGGCGTCACACAGCTGTCTCCTCCCTATTTAGTGGGTGGCTTTCTTCCAGTATGTGCCGATTATAGCTTCAGCATAAGCTTCGGAGATCCTGGTCTTGGTGGTTATCCTGTTTATGGTGATCTGTGTTGTGATTTTGAGTGGTGTGGACGTTCCCCTGTTGTGCATTACTTTCATTCCCTTTTTCATTGTTCCCCTGTACACATATTGTTTCTTCAGTGTGTTTTGAGTGCCGTGTGTATGAGTTTCTGTTATCCCATGCCCGTGTTGTTTTGCAAGGGTTTAGACAGGAGTTAGGATCACACTGGAGGCTTGGACCTGGCTACCATCAAGCCTACCACCGAGATAAGGAACAACGCAGGGTCTCGAGTCTGAGGGCCAGCCTAGGGGGCCCCTGTCTTGTCATTACCTACCCCGTGACATAAGTTTAATCCTTTAGCTGACAGTCCATCATGTCTTGAGCAATAATTATTTTAGATTTTATTTTCCTGAGTGTAGGATGAGTCCAGAAGGCACAGAAGAGGAGAAGAGGTGGCTCATAAGTGGAGAATGAAGTATAGTTCTTTGATAAAATATACTCTAAAGTTTCTTAGATTTGCATGAACTATTGATTTATGTAGTCTGCTGAAAGATTAGTGTTAATTGAAACAATAAGTCTATTAGTTTCTTAGTTATCAATATCTGTTTGAACCTTTAAACTCATAAAACAATATTTTTTATTTTTGGTTGGGTTAAGCTTTACCTGCCAACATATCACTTCAAACCAACCAGGCAGTTGCAAAAATATTCTCACAATACGGCTTCTTTGGGGAAAAAATATATATATATTCTTAATTTACATGAAACGATGCTGTGCAAAACAAGTTGTATTGGCGACCACTTATATAGCGAATATGTACAAACAGCCCCACTATGGTCTTAGGTGAAGATCCTCAGACAAGCCTGCTGCTTGGAAGATCATATAACAGAATCTTTCACTGAAGCACGATATCCCTAAGGAGATGAATAGATAACTCTGCACCCTGCTTTGAAGTTCCCTTGGGCTCAGAGTTCCCTTGAAGGCAACACATAGTTTGAGAGGGGAATTGTTCCATGCCAAGTAATCAGCAAGAAGGACGCAGACTAGTCAGTGTAATGTAAGACCTACTGCAATGATCTTGTGGGCCCTAGGGCAAGCTTGATATATCCATGTTTAAAACAACTTAAACCTGGATTTAAACATTTTATATAGTTTTCATTGCTGTTTTGCTTTTCTACAGTGTTCTTCCTACAGCAAAACCAAAGAAATGAGTCGGCGCATAAGTTGCTATACATGGAATGTATAGGAGCATGTTCACACTGTGGCCATTAACAGAGAAAACATAAGATAGAAACAAGATGAGCATATACGCTGTAGTAAGTAGGTAAGAAAATAGTAATAGTATATATAAATAACATAGGGTACAATCACGGTCGTCTCTCTACTTTAAGGTTTAGTGACACGTTCTGGGTCTCACTTTACCTTGTGAGACTCTGCTATCTAACTGTATTCTCTTTTCTTTGGGGAGGAGAGGGTTAATGTCAGTATTCCTTGCCAGGAAGCAGTCTCATTACCATCTCAATGAGTTTCCGGTTTGGGACCACTCCCAGTCCCTTTATATACCCTCTGCTACCTGCAGAGGGTGCTAGTTATTCTGTGATCTGATTCATTTGCATGCTTGGCCTGGAGGTGTAAGGAGCTGGAGGAGCCCTTTTTTGAAGATGCCGTGGTGGCTTCAGTCTTGGGTCTGACTGCAGCAGTCTGTTGTTGTGTTCCCCACTGTCTGTCTTCCTTCCCTGGTGTGTTGTTTCAGTACAGCGGTGGGACTAGTGATCCTTACCAACCCACACCCTAGCCAGGGACTATTGTAGAGACTTTTCAGAGCTTCAGGTTCCTGCTCAGCAACAGGTGAGGAACCTGTATTGGGATTGGTTAGGACTGCAGGGTACAGTGGTAAGTGTAGAGGTGTCTATGTTCCCTCTCACTAGCGCTAGGGCCCACCATTGTTAAAGTGCCTCCCTCCCCCCCGTTTGTTGTGGTTTTACCCCAGTTTAGTTGTATATTTGGCCTCAAACCAGACCTTACCCAGTCTGCACCATGACACCGTTTTTTGTTTAAAAAAACATAAAAGCCATCCAGCCACGACAAGGTGTTCCTCAATCAGGATGGGCCTATCCTTTAGTCTTAACACCTCACCCTGTGTCTTCCGACCTCAATCTAAATGCGGTAGAGCAGAATCAGAGCCTGACTAATCAGACCCCCAGCCATGGGAAACTAGGTAAATGAAATAGCTAGCTCAAAAAGCGGACCACATCACTGTACAAATACAAGAAACTACAGCAACGCCAAAGAAATGAGCCGCAGCATAAGTTGGTATGCATGCAACATATAGGAACACGTTCACACTTTTTTTATTATTATTTATTATACCGCCATTTATTTCATGGTGCTTTACAACTAAAAAGGGGTATAAATTATAGTGACAAGAACAATAATCATGAACAATATAAAACATGGATAGGTACAGGAGGAGAGAGGACCCTGCCCGCGAGAGTTCACAGTCTACAGGGGATGGGTAACGATACAGTAGGTGAGGGTGAATGAAGATGGTCGTGCAGTGGCATAGTGGACTGAGGGTTAATGCAGGTTGTAAGCTTGTCAGAAGAGATGGGTCTTCAGGTTCCTTTTGAAGATTTCCACGGTAGGTGAGAGTCTGATATACTGGTGTAGAGCGTTCCAGAGTATGGGGGAGGCACGGGTGAAATCTTGTATGCAATTGTGGGAAGAGGAGATAAGAGGGGAGTAGAGAAGGAGATCTTGTGAGAATCAGAGATACTGGCAGACTAGGTCACAGATGTATGGAGGAGACAGGTTGTGGATGACTTTGTATATCATAGACAGGTTTTTGAACTGGAGTGTTTGGGCAATGGGAAGCCAGTGAAGGGATTGGCAGAGTGGAGGGACTGGGAAATAGTGGGGGGACAGGTAGATTAATCAGGTGGCAGAATTTAGTAAAAACTAGAGGGGTGCAAGAATGTTAGAAGGGAGGCCACAGAGCAGGAGGTTGCAGTACTCGAGGCGGGAGATGATGAGGGCATGCAGTAGTGTTTTTGCAAAATCTTAGTTAAGGAATGTATGGATCCAGGAAAATATTTTTGAGTTGGAGTCACATGAAGTAGAAAGGGCTTGGATATGTGGCTTGAAGGAGAAAGCAGAGTCAAGGGTTACCCCGAGGCAGCGAGCATGTGGGACTGGGGAGGGTGAGCAGCCATTAACTCTGATGGCCATTAAACAGACAAAACCTAAGATAGAAATCAAATGAGCATATACCCTGAATTATATAGTAACGGTATATATATAAATAACATAGGTTACTTAGTAACAATGTTTTTGATCAAAAAAGCAAAAAATCCATCCAATTGTGACAAGGTGTACCCCAATCGGAATGGTCCTATCAACTAATATTAAAACCTCACCTTGCGTAAAGGCCGCTTTACACGCTGCGACATCGCTCAAGCGATCTCGTTGGGGTCACGGAATTTGTGACGCACATCCGGTCACTTTAGCGATGCCGTTGCGTGTGACACCTTTGAGCGATTTTGCATCGTTGCAAAAACGTGCAAAATCGCTCATCAGTGACATGGGGGTCCATTCTCTAATATTGTTACTGCAGGAGTAACGAAGTTGTTCCTCGTTCCTGCGGCAGCACACATCAGTACGTGTGACACCACAGGAACGAGGAACCTCTCCTTACCTGCCTCCCGCAATGCGGAAGGAAGGAGGTGGGCGGGATGTTTGTCCCGCTCATCTCCGCCCCTCCGCTTCTATTGGGTGGCGGTTCAGTTACGCAGCTGTGACGTCGCTGTGATGCTGAACGAACTGCCCCCCCTTAGAAAGGAGGCGGTTCGCCAGTCACAGCGACGTCGCAGGGCAGGTAAGTCCCGTGTGACGGGTCTGGGTGATGTTGTGCGCCACGGGCAGCGATTTGCCCATGTCGCACAACCGATGGGAGCGGGTACCCACGCTAGCGATATCGGTACCGATATCGCAGCATGTAAAGTGGCCTTAAGGCAACCTCCAATGTCTCACTCTGCCCCCATCTACATTGAAGTTGTCTGACACAAGGTGAGGTATTGTGTGGGGGGCTGTGGGGTCATCATTCTGTGTGTTGGGGGCATCATACTGTTAGCTGGTGTTCAACTCCAAATGCGTGAATGTGGTGAAGACATGACTTTTTAATGCTTTGAGTGGCAGTTTTTCCTGCTTCTTATACGTATATGCTGAGGGTAGGAAATCTAATGACAGTTATTTTACTAACTGTACACATATTATGAGAAAATTGTGAAATTCAATGCTGGAATACAAACTACAAACTTTAAATCTGGAGGTTTTCTCATTTTTTAAGAAACTCATAGTTTGGCCTTCACAGCTTGCCTATAAAGTGAACCTGTCAGGTGCAATATGCACTCAGGACCAGGAGCAGTTCTGGGTGCATATTTCTAATTCCTGCCTAACCGTCCCTGTATGCACTAGCATAGATAAACAGATCTTTAGAAAAAGGATTTCTAAAGATCTTTTATGATATGCTAATGAACGCAGGGAGTAGTCCCAAGGGTGTTATTTCCCCCGACTAGTCCACTCTGTTAGCATGTTAGCACTCCCAAAAGGCATGCTAACATGCTATTCAATGTCCAGCGTCATCAGCGGTGACGCACATACTTGTGTCTGTTGTCACCGCTTCAGAACGCCGGGTTTAGAATCAGTGCGCATGACCGGGACTTCCGCAAGTGCCGGGACTTCCGGTCATGCGCACTGGACCTCTCTGAAGCTAGGACGCGTACACCAGGCTTCATAGTGCACATGACAGGAAGTGCTGGGACTTCTGATCCTGCACACTGACCCCTTAACCCGTTCTGAAGCGGTGACAACAGACACAGGTACGAGCGTCACCGCTGATGACACTGGGCAATGGGCATTGAGTAGCATGTTAGCACACCCCTTTGGGAGTGCTAACATGCTAAGAGGGTGGACTAGTAGGGTGAAGTAACGGTCTTGCGCCTAGGCCCTGGCCTCATTAGCATATCATAAAGAATCTTTAGAAATACTTTTTCTAAAGATCTCTTTATCTATGCTACTACATAAAGGAACAGTTAGGCAGGGATTAGAAATATGCACCCAGAACTGCTTGTGGTTCTGGGTGCATATTGCACCTGACAGGTTCCCTTTAAATATGCACTGATTTTTTTTTTGCTTCTGCTTGTAAATGTTTTTTTATTTTAGACATTTTTTGTGGGTATAATTAATCTCGCTGGTACCGACTTGTGTATACAGAGCTGCAGTGTAAAGCATGAAGGGGTAGACAGAAGAATGGCCCGAGTCATTGATGACACTACCATGCAGCTAATTTGTGTCCTAATGGAGCATACGTAAAAAAAGAGAAAATACAAATCAGGTAAGTATCATTCATAGGGAGTGGCTTACATTTTGTAGACTCCAGATGAAATTAAGCTTTGCGTAACGCTAGATGCACAGATAATTCGCCTTCTATGTGCACTAATTTGGACTGTTTCCAATATACATTGGGCCTATGGTAACATAGAAACATTTCTAATGAATGGAAATCTGTTCCATCTGCTGGAAGTGTAATCGGACAGGCTTGTATATTCCCTGTCACTGGTTGTTATCAATAGTACCCAAGCGTTTAATAACAATCAGCTGTTAATTTCCCTTGTGGGGGCAATAATAGTTGTATTGTTTTCTTTTTTTACTTGCTAGGATTATAATAGTTTTCCATAGCAAAAGTTTAGACTTTCCAATAATGAAAGATTTGGGAATATTCTTCTAATTGGAGGTAAGTCTTGGTGTCTATGCCCACTTAGGGCAATGTTGCACAAAAACACATGGTGCAAGTAAAATCCAAGTGAAGTTGCAGGATTACTACAACCTCAATGCATGCCTATGGGAAATGAAGACAGTAAGTTTGGGAACAAGTCAGAAGTAGCGGAGATCACAGGAATCTTGTCATCTTGTGCTTAACTAATGATAAATAGATAAATAGACACATATTAAGAAAAATACAATCAAGCTAGGTTCACACGTTGTAAAGCTTTAAGTAATCTGCAAGACGAGCCGCATGTCTTAAAAAGGTTTTCACAAAATTGCAAGTCCATAGCGATCCGGTAATCCCTGGGGGCTCGACCACTGGGATCCTCACAATCCTGAAAATGGGTCTCTGGAAAACTGGGAACCAGCCTCTGAATAGCCTGTCTTAAATGAAGCAGGGGTTTGCATGCTTGTCCTTGCACTGCTGGAGAAAGCTGAGTGCAGTATTTCCAGGAGTCCCAATGACAATGAAATAAGTGAAGATTGAGCATGTGCACCTCCGCTCCATTAAAGACGTGACTCAGCAGAAACAGGGTTTCAGGGTTCCAAAGCCCTGTTCTTAGGATAGAATATTTTGTTATTTTTGGGAAAACCTTTTTAACCTGCAGGTTATGGATATGATTACTGCCATACGGAGTTTTGCAGAAACTTCACTGACTGTCATGGCAGCATTAGGCTCTGTTCAGATTGCAGATTCTGACACACCACTGATGGTTTCTCTGATGTTTGGGATCAACACTGGCAGACTCGGGCATCAACCTGCTGTGTGCTGATTCATAGGCAGGCTAGCAAGAGTTAATCTCTGCTAGTCTACTTGCTCTTTTAATTCCATATTGTGGGGAGACTTATCACATCAGCTCCCCTCCTATTTATGCTGGTTGACTCATTCTACACATGCAAGCTATAGCTTATTCCGTGTTGATCTGTGAGGTTTGGTGTCCCAGACTCTTTGGTGAAAGTGCTTATGTTGTGTCTATTGCTTGGAGCAGTTGTGGAGTTTACCCCTGTTGTTTAGTACTTCCTTTCTGAGCTAGGTTAGGGATTAAACGCTCATTCGTCGTTGTTCTTCCCTCAGTCTAATGGGCAAACAAAACATCTGAATCAGAATTTAGAGGAATATTTGCGTTGTTTTGTTTCAGATATTCAGGAAGAGTTGTCCTTGTTCCTTCCTCTCGTTCAATTTGTCATCACTAATCGCCACCATGAATCTTCTGGTATATCTCCATTTTTGTGTGTCTATGGTCGTCATCCTCAGTTATGAACATTTCAGGAGGGGCACTCTCCAGGGGTACCTGAGGAGGACCAATTAGTATCAGCATTATCGTCTACATGGAAGAGGGTTCAGCAGCATTTGCATGACATAGGTTCTAAGTATAAACGTGCAGCTGACTGTAGATGAGTGTCTGGTCCGGACCTGTGTGTGGGTGATCTGGTGTGGTTACTTACAAGAAAAATTAAGCTTAAGATACCGTCATTAAAGTTAGGACCTTGTTTTGTTGGTCAATACAAAATCACAGTAGTCATTAATATGGTTGCTTTCCGCCTGGCATTACTGGTATGTTACAAGATTCATAATGTTTTCCACAGATCTCTGTTAAAGAAATATGTGGGTTCAGGAACCCTCTTCCCTTACCTCCGCTTCTGGTCTTAGCTGATGGGTCATTAGATTTGTAGATGTTCAAAATTGTTGATTCTCGTTTCGTTCACTGACCTTTACAGAATTTATTTCACTGCCGATGTTATGGTCCTGAGAAGAAGACTTGGTTACCAGCCTCAGATATCCATGCTGAGTGCCTGGTTAGGACATTCCATTGTCGCCATCCTAAAAGACCGGGTCTTGAGGGTCCACAGGCCACTCTTAGGGGTACTTTGCACACTACGACATCGCAAGCCGATTGCTGCGATGCCGAGCGCGATAGTCCCCGCCCCAGTCGCACCTGCGATATCTTTTGATAGCTGCCGTAGCGAACATTATCGCTATGGCAGCTTCACACGCACTTACCTGCCCTGTGACGTCGCTCTGGCCGGCAAAACGCCACCTTCCTAAGGGGGCGGGTCGTGCGGCGTCACAGTGACGTCACACGGCAGGCGGCCAATAGAAGCAGGGGGGCGGAGATAAGCGGGACGTAAACATCCCGCCCACCTCCTTCCTTCCTCATTGCAGCTGGGACGCAGGTAAGGTGATGTTCCTCGCTCCTGCGGCTTCACACACAGCGATGTGTGCTGCCTGCAGGAACGAGGAACAACATCGTAACATCGGTCCTTCCGAAATTATGGAAATGACCGACGCTACACCAATGATACGATTTCGACGCTTTTGCGCTCGTTAATCGTATAAAAAAGGAGTTACACACTACGATGTCGACAGCGACGCCGGATGTGCGTCACTTTCTATTTGACCCCACCAACATCGCACCTGCGATTTCGTAGTATGCAAAGTACCCCTTAGAGGAAGGGGTACTGTCACAGAGATTTGCACAAACTTCACCAACTGTCATGGCAGTATTGGGCTCTGCAGATCCTGACACTCCGTCCTATAGTCCGTTAGCTTCTTTAATCACATGTTGTGAGGAGACCTATTACATCCGCTCCTCTCCTATTTATGCTTGTTGAATCTTTCTACCCATGCCAGCTATAGTTTATTCTATGTTGGTCTGTGAGGTGTGATGTACCAGACTCCCTGGCGAAAGGTGTGCTTAAGTTGTGCCAATTGCTTGGTGCGGTTGTAGAGTTTACCCCTGTTGTTTTGTACTTTCTTCCTGCTCTTGTTTTTCCTCCTTTATCTCTGAATTTTTCCTCCTGAATTATTGTCTTTACATTTGTGTGTGCGTGCTGTGTGACAGAGTTTTGGTTTTCTCTTGTCTGTCTTTATTTGTGGTTTTCAACACACTCCTGTCCTGTCCCTACCTCGGGGGAGGGGAAATCAGATCAGCACTGGTCAGGAGCAGGGCCAGGAAGGAGACTCGGGCTTCTCCACCATCAGGAGTTTCCCTGAGGTTAGGGAAAGCAAAGGGCCCCCTAGCTTGAGGGTCAGCTCAGGAGCTCCAGTTCCCTCTTTACCTCAGTCATTGTGACAAATACAGAGGATTTTTCAGGGTATTTTGATGCAAATCCACTCCAAAATCCTCATCAAAACAGCTTTAGATATGATATGAATATAGACATTCATTATGATGTTTATAGGACAATTTTTATTTTTTTTTGCAACAAGGTTTTGGAAACCATACTATGGAAAAATAAAAGGACATGCCACTTCTTTGAGGTTCTCCAAACTTGACTGTGAAGTCCAAAGGCTGCAAAGCTCCATGGCCAGATTCATCATGGTGTTTACAATATAATTCTGGTGAAAATGACCTTCAAATGTCGAAGAATTTTAGGGAAAAATGTTAATACTTTTGGTGTTTTCAAGCCTGTTTTGGGTAGTACCGCCACAATAGTCAGACCTGGAGAGGAGCCAAGGCAGGGCAGGGCATGACAACACCCATCTAACAGATTTATTGAAAGTGGCGGTGTACCTTATACCAGAAATGTTATTCCAGTCCCTATTGGAGTAATATTTCTGGTGGCGCATGCCATTGATAAGATTCGCCTAATTCATTATGAATTTGCCGTGTCTTATTCCTGCATGACAATCATTAAAACTGGAGTAAAAAATGCCCATCTTAATGAATTTTCGGGACCGATGTGATGAAAAAAAAAACACTTTAAAGACGCTTTTAATAAAAAGGCTTTAAAAAAAGGAGAAAAAAAAAGTAGCCTTTCTTAAAGCAGATAACTCTTCAAAGATTTTCCATTTTTTTTCTGCCTCCAACAAAAAAAACCCTATACCTTTACATGCCAATTTTACACTTTACAATACAACGGGTGAGAGCATATCTGCTGAAAAATTCTGAAGGGACTCACAATTTTGTCCCCACAGCTAATGATGTACAAAATCTCATTCATTTGCTAAGTCCTCTAGTTTGATACAAATTTTCGGTGTGGATCAATTACCCAACCCTACAAATATTATAATAAAATATCAATTTACTGCTTAAAAACTTTTAATTAAAAAAATCACATAACTGTAAGATAAATATGCCAAAAACACAACATACACACAAAAGTTTAACTTTTTGCAAATCATATAAAGTGTGTAGTTATTTTAGGCATGCAGCTAATTCACGACCTACTACGTGAAAAATGGGTTAAGGCTGAAATCTTCATTTTAAAATAGAGTAAGAGGGACGCAGTGACCCAATAACCCATCCTCGTGACTCCCCCCCTCCTCCTCCTCCTGCCAGGTGTAGTTCTTCTGTGTGACAGCATGAAGTGGCTGTAGCCTCCATGCTCAGTGGTGGGAGGGAAGGTAGCCCCAGGCCAGACTGCTTCATTACAGCAGATAGCTTGACAAGGCAGCCGTCAGCCACAGTGCTCTGCATTGTGCTAGCGCCTCTCTCCTCGCTGACACGCATTCGCCTCTCTTTAGGAGACCTGTCCTACTGTAGGTTTTATGACTTGTCTTCTGGGCAAACAGATTCAGCCACCAGGCTCCAAATCGAATTACATCCCTTCCCTCCCTTATTCTTCCAACCTAGACGCTGATAAATCACCTATTCCACCTGCAAAACTATGAGGCTCTAAAGACCGGATAACGAGAGAGAGCCTACAGCATACTGCAGGGCAGTGCTGCGCTAGTGAGCAAAATTGGGGTCAGTTATGGACAACTGGACACCAGGAGACTGAACTATTTTCTTGATAGTCTCATTGGGCTTTGTCCAACATGTTCAATGACACGGTGGCCTTGGACGTGCTTGTTATATTAACATTAATTTCTAAATACTGAAATTCTTCCGGGGATCTTGTTCATCGTAGGTATGCAAAAAAAAAAAAAGAGAAAATTCACAGGTCGATGCAAAACCTTCTCATGGCCTAGCTTACGGAGAAACGCAAAGCAATTGGAGTCGTTAAAAAGGCTATTATAACGCCATTCAGTAGAGCAATTAAATTCTACTGAAGTCAATAAGAGTTTTCCGTCTCTTGTTTGTAAAAGTAAAGAGTCCTGGATCTACAATGTATTGGCTTACCATAGATTGCATTTTCATGAATACATATATGGGGTTTCTGTTGAACTTTATATGGTTCATCATGCTGAAATAACCAAGAAGACCAAAGGCAAATTGCAAAAATAAAATATAATTTTATTAAATAATTAAAATAAAAAGACCAGGTACAGAAATAGTGTATGACAAGCACAACACAAAGCAAAGGAGGAGAAAAGAATTGGAACCAAACACAGACGAAACATAGCCAAATATCACCAAACACCAGGGAATAAGGTATGTCAATGGTATTTTGGACTATACAACCCTGATGCTGAAAAGTCATGTAGACAAATAAAGTGCGATATTACAATAATACTCTATTACCATTAACAAGTATTAATCAAAAGGAGCAATAGAATATTAACATATTAAGTGGCATCTCCTCCTGCCAGTGCTGGTGCCAGGTTCCCAACACATGTTTCGGTTAAAAAAACATTCATCAGGAGGCTTATAGAGTATTATTGTAATATCGCACTTTATTTCTCTATATGACTTTTTAGCATCAGGGTTGTATAATCCCAAATACCATTGACATACCTTATTCCTTGGTGTTTGGTGATATTTGGATATTTTTAGTCTGTGTTTGGTTGCAATTCTTTTCTCCTTCTTTGTTTTGTGTTGTGCTTGTCATACACTATTTCTGTACCTGGTCTTTTTATTTTAATTAACTATTTAATAAAATTATTTTTGCTGACGCCTTTTTGTTTTGGCACTTTTGGTCATTTATGGTTCATCGTGTGCAGTTCCTGTGTTATGATATAATAACTTTTTGGGATTTCTGAAATACAATTTCACAGTCAAGGTAGGGAACCTGTGACATTAAACACGATGTCTGTATTACCAACAGCAGAAGTGTATTGACCATATTCTTATCTGATTTGATTACTTTTTGCTAATTGTCACGTAGTTGTGCAAAAGTAACGGTCAGGGTAGAATCGCAAAATACACGCACCTCAGCCATGTGCTAATTGCTCTTGATGACCCTACCGTGGTTCTGTCATGTAGATTTCTCTTAATGTGCCAATGTCTCAGTGCAGACACCATAATAGGAAGAAAAAAAAAGATGTTTATGGCTCTGGGTAGGTGCTTGAATGTGCAAATATTTTATGGCTACTAAGGCTTCCACATCCGGATTATGACCCTAACAGGGCTCACTGGAACATTCGGTAGTTTAGAAATTCTTCTGAAATCAATGCCATCAGTATGTTTTGCATCAAAATGGTTGAGAAGGTCTTGAGACAGCTCACTACTTTTACCAATCATGAAACGTTTCTTGTGTGGCACCATGGTAATGAGACACCTTTTTATAGGCCATCAGTTGAACAAGCTGATATAATTTTTCACTAAGTGGCAAGATTGTTTTCTAATTACTGATAGATTTCAGCTGGACTTATGACTTTCCATGGATTTTTTCACTTTTCTTTATTCATGTGTTCAATACTTTTTCTCTGTTTCACTTCTGATTATTACTAGAGATGGCCGAATAGTAACTATTTGTGTTTGGATAATGCTTATTGAGTACTATTCCAGTATTCAGCACGGCAAGAAAAATGCTTTGGTTCCCCATTGACTTGCATTAGGATCGCTATTCGTGACGAATATCGGAATTGTACTATGTGATTAATTACGACTAATCCGAACACATAGTTAATATTCGCTCATCACTAATTATTACGCATAACTTAATTTTTGGACATCTATGGTTTGATTTCTTTGCGCGCGTGACTTGGATGGGTATTTAGCGATATCTGATGAGAAATTCACATCGATAGTACCTTTAGAAATACATTTATTTAGAAAATTGGTGACGTGTTCAATACTTATTTCACCCACTGTATATTGGTAGCATTGAAAGTCTTACATGGGTATTGTATGGCACTACAGTTGAGGTATTGTATAATACACTTCTTTTGACTTACTTTGACGGCATGTGTTGCTGCATATCACTTTTTTGCACTCCTATACATGGGCATTGTACAACCTATTGGTATGAACATAAACACTCTCACACATGGGTAATGGAAAAGGTGAGGGCCTACTACATGGAGACGACATGGCAGTACCCACCTTGTCCCTGTACAGATCAGAAAAACCCCTGCAGCACAATTAAAAACACCCCTTCGGACCTGACTCCCTAAAAAGGCCTTTAAGGGGGTTTCTCATACCTTCTGGAGAACCAAAGGGGAGGCTGCAACACACTGACTCCAAGGGAAGAAGAAAGTGTGCAGGAAGACACAAAATCCAGAGTAAGAAAACTAATACACATTCATATAAGGTGAAAGGTGCTGGGAAGGAAAAAAAAACAACTCACAGCAGGAACTCAACTAGTGTTTACCCAAAGGTAAACCCCTAAGCTAAAGGGCTGAAGCACACGCCCTGGCATTGAGGTCCTGCGCAGGCTCACTTTAATCTGCCCTGAGCAGGGCAGATCAAAGTATTATAGTGCGCCTGTGCAGGACCTGAATGCGGTCGCGTGTGCATGACGCAGGGCGCGTCATGCACCCCGGCTTCAGAAGAAGGAGGACAAAGATGGCCAAAAGAGGAGGCGCCGCACCCGGAGAACGGAGACACCCATCTGACCCATCTGCACCGAACCGGCCATTTAGGTAAGTATTATAAAGTCCTTTTTACCTTCTACACAGCGGCCTGGGCTCTTATATACAGCATGTTAGAATGCTGTATCTAAGAGCCCACTGGTGGTGGCCGCAGCTTATAGTCACCAAACCTGGTGACAGGTTGTCTTTAATATATTGCAGTCATCATATTATATAATACTGTGTACTTACAATTCCTCATTTTGCTGTTCTACCCAATTAATTCTTCTCTTTTCCATAAGGTCTATGACATCACGTGAATAAAAAATTTAGAAACAGGAAGTCTCTTGTTGTCAAAGATGTAAATTTGACTTTCTAATGATGACTCATGAAGGGAAAATGAGACCTCCTGTTTTCACATAGAGCTTAGAAGGATTCAGCTAGTCTGTTTTTATTCATGTGATATCATAGACTTAATGGAAGACAGAAGAATTAACTGGGTAGAATGGCAAAATGAGGAATTATGAGTACAAAGTGCTATATGATGTGATGATTGCAATATATTAACAGGATACAAACTTTGATGGGAATGTTTCTTAAAGCTGGCAATTCATATTAAATACCTGCCAAATGAACGATGCTTTGGCTGATTGTTCGGCTGACAGATATCTCAGCCGACTCTCCAATACATGGGAGTGCTTATGCGGGCTCTTATCTCTGGCAGAACAATGTGATCGGCAGTTCGAAATCAGACATGTCTGATTGACATTTTACCCTTACCATCAGTTGTCTGGCGCTCCAAATACATTAGACTGTCAGCCGAACCCATCCATATCAGTGGGTTCTGCCAACATTAGCTAATGTGCATAGGGGGCCTTAACTCTTATGATTTGCACACTAGTTAGCATCAACTACTGTTATTGGCAAGCAAAATTTTTATTTGAATTGAGCAGGACTCTTCAATAACATTCATATTTATTACAAAGAAAATTCTCAGCAGATAAAAAAGTGATAATATTTACAAACTTTAAAAAGAGCAAACTAAGGGCATATGTGAATATCTTGATCGAACATCAACGACAGCTGGCAGACTGCAAAGTGTTGTGTTTAGGGCAGTCAAGCACATTCTTCCTGTACGCTCTTCCACTAGTCTGTCACCCAGTTATTGAACTATCAGGCTGGCACGCCTTCTATTCTTTGTCCTTTCTAAACAGGGCAATGTGGTAAATGAACTTTCAACAATTCTTGTTTACGGTAATGTGCTTTACAACAAAAAGAAAGTGCAAGGCAGACTAAATATATTTGTGTGTATTAACCAATGAGAAAAAAAAAAGTTACAAAAAGTCATGTATGTAGGTACAGATACAATACAAATGTGCTGAATACAAGATTGCAATAGTGATAAAATCATTATATGTGCATTTATGGATTTACAGATAGTCATTGTAATTACTTGTTCTGGATACTATATTTTCTGCATCTAATAACTTACAGTGGTTGTGGTTATGGAAAGGAAAAGTCTACAGTCAGTCACCCTATGTGACTGCAGACCGCCGAATTCTGACAGTGTACGATGCATACACTGTCACTATTCCCCTGTATTTCATGTGCGGGTGCACAGTCACATGACTGCATGTGATTTGCATTCTTACTGTCACACGCCAACTAGTCTCATCCATCTTCTCTCAATAGATGAGAATTGAAGAAGCAGGTTGAGACCAGTCGGTATGTGACCGCAACTATGCAAATCACATACATATGTGTAGCACTGGGGTCCCTGCCTAACCTGCCTCTCACCAGCAGGGACGCCAAGTCACTCCCGGCCGTGGCTCCTTCCTTCCACTCGTACGGCCATTCACATGTACTCTTGTTTCCACCTCCCAGGGTCTGTGCAGGCAGCACAGGTCCCTCGGGAGTGTGCTTAGGTCACACGCGCACACCTGCCCTTCTCTTAAAGGACTGGTGTGCCATTTGCCATACTAAGTGCTTTAGGCATCCTCTCACTAGGGGAGGTGCCTGCGCAACATCCTTAGTTAGTCAGTCATCTGTCTGCTAGCTAGTTGTCAGATCTTGCGCTACTGTCCCATTACCTATCCCTGAATCCACCTTCCCATATTTATCTGTGTATACCTGACCATTCCCGCTTTTCTGCCTGCCTCGGCCATCCCGGCTGTACCCTCCTGCATCGGTGTCTGTACTTGAATCCGTCTCCTGTCCTGGGCGTCAGCTGCCGCAGTCCTAGACACTGCCCTGGGAGCGGTACCTGACGTCTCTCTTAGGCTGCTTTCACACATCCGGTTTTTGCTGAGCGGCACAATACAGCGCTTTGCAGAAAAAACGCAACCATTTTTTTTTACACTGGTTGCGTTTTTTCCGCATAGACTTGCATTAGCGCCGTATTGTGCCTTGCGTTGCGTCCGGTTTTTGACGGATGCGGCATATTTAGCCCATGCGGCGGCCGGATGGAACGTTGCCTGGCACGTTTTTTTGTGCGGCAAAAAAACCGCATCGCGATGCGATTTACAATGCAAGCCTATGGACGCCGGATACGTTTTTTTGCACTGCGCATGTTCCGTATCAAGCCGCATTCGTCAAAAAACGGACGGGCCGCATGGAAAAACTTATGCAACGGATCCGTTTTTTTCGCCGCATCCGTTGCATAGGTTTTTGAGCCGGATTGAGCCGCTCTGCAAAAACCGGATGTGTGAAAGCAGCCTTACGGCAGGCGCTTAGTTAAGCCCCTCCCACTATAGTATAAGCCCAGGTCCCAACTTTAGTCTAGTGGGTCCCCTCTTGCTTTCCGTCTCTCAATACCGACAAGCATTACAATGTGGTCATGTGACTGCCCATCTGCACGGGTAATTCAGGGGAACCGTATGAAATATTGTTCATAGAGAGTGATGCATAAAAGTTCCAAATAAAATGCTAAAGGAAAAGGTAGGAAAACTAAAGTGAGGATTGCAATAATAATAATAATAATAATAATAATAAAAATAATATATATATATTATATATATATTGCAAAAAGAACCTTTTGTACCCAAGCCCTTATATATGATGTGGACTGTGAACAAACTGCACAAGTGAATTAAAGACAAATGATTCAGAGCAGGCTCCAGCCTGTCAGCATCTGCATGCTTGGCTGAAGTTGATTAGGTGGTAGACACTGCGCTGCCTACCTGTCTGACAATAAAGCACCGGGCAGAAGCTAAATTTAAACCCTCGGTGTTCATATATACTCCTTCAATCCGGTTGTCAATGTATGGATATTCATGTGGCTGCTTTATATTCAGGGCATAGAGGCAAGGCATACTACACATAAAAAGGGTCCCATGAACAGCAGTAGACATATCATGTAGTGAACAGTAATAACCCAAGAGAAGTGTTAAAGCGTGAAGAGAACCTGAACGTGTCCATAAATTAACTGGTTTAAAATGTGTTTTTAATTAATATTAAGCTTTGCAAAGATTTATTTATAGATAATAATATTAGATATATTAAAGGTTTTTTTTTTACATAATGTATTTATAATAATATTTATAGCGCCAACATATTCCGCAGCGCTTTATAATTCAGAGGGGACATGTACAGACAGTACAAAATAACAAAATTAAGATACCAAGAGGAGTGAGGGCCCTGCTCGTAAGCTTACAGTCTATGAGGTATTTATCATATATCTCAATGGTAAGTTAACAATTCCTGGGGTCCACCCGCTGAGAACCCTACTGATCATTAAAATAGGGGGTCTCAGAGTCCTCAGAGTGACCACCATTCAATTCCCTGTAAACGGGACTGATGAGAGCCAAGTGCTGTTTCCAATATTCCTAAAACCTAAATCGAATGTACTTCCTGACGTCATTTAAGAGCTGTACGGCATATTCTGACCAATCAGGTGCCTTTTCCCTGCTGATCCCACTAGCCTTCATGCTGATTTGTTGAAATATTGGTGTAGTGATATTGCAGCTGCATCCCCCTCCTCCCTCTTTGAAATCTATTCTTACACCTTAGAGGTTATTTTGTAAACTGAGAATTCTGAACCTTTGCAAAGAACCTGCTGGCATGCATAGTGGAGCTAAAGATTACTAATACCTGAAGCATATGCACTATTATACAAAATACTGATTACTGTAAAGACAGGGGAGGACATATAGAGGTAAGGGGGCCCATTACCACCTCCAAAACTTGTGGAATTGTGCATTTTGATGAGCTTTTGGGCTGCAAAGGGCCCATATTCTGTTCTTGCACAGGGACCCTTTTCTGTCTGTGTCCGCCAGGGTGTTAGGTCTCCTTCACACATCCGTGACTCCGGTATGTGTGCCGTCTATTTTCACACGTACCGGAGACACAGAAAACGCGTAGACCCATTAAAATCAATGGGCTCGGTCACACATATGTGTTTTCACACGGATATCGTGTCCATGTGGAACACACGTGTGTCCGAGTGCTCCACATGGCAACATGTTAATTTTCTGCCAGCAGCATGGGTGTCACACGGATCGCAAACTGATGTGATCCATGTGACATCAATGTGAACTGTACAGGAGAAAACACAGGTCACATAAAAATAAAGAATTTTTATACTTACCTGTCTTCGGCAAGGCTGTCTCCACCTCTGCTGTCACTTCTGGAACCACTCATTATGCTCATGCATAATGCCCCCCAAAAATTAAAAAAACAAAACAGCTGACCAAGCTAGCTATCAAGCTATTCTTTCTATCTATTCTATATGTTCTTACTTTCTATCTATCTATCTATCTATTCTAACTATCTATCAATTATCCTATCCTATCATATTTTGTTTTTCCTTTAAAAAACGCAATAACAAAATCGCACCAAAAATGCACCTAAATTAAAAACTTTTTTTGACATTTCCAGGCTCTCTGTGACAAGGTGAATTTTTGGTTGCAGTTTGTGTGCAGAAAAAACTGAAGCGTGCGCTGACAGCTTTAGAACTTCTAGAACTCAATCGAAACATTCTTTCCCACATAATAATTTTGACATGTCAATTGTTTTTGCCATTTGGGTTTTGCACTGCAAAGCTGAGTTTTTGACCAAAGTTCTGCAACAAAAAGGCTGCAGTTTGAACTGCATAGTGCGGACAAGAAACCCAAATTCCCATAGACTTTGCTTGAAAAGCAGAATACAACCATTTTGGCATTAAACGCTGCAGTTGAAAAAGCAGCAAAAAAGCAGGTAAAAAGCAACGTGCGGACATAGCCTTAGCCTCAACAGTCCATCTACTGTTCACTATTCGGTCAGTATTTGCATCAGTATTTCTAGCCAAAATCAGAAGGGAATGAAAAATGCAGAAGTGATGCCCGTGTATTTAATATAATAAAATAATATTTATTCATTTATATTGCGCTGTTCATTCCACAGTGCTTTACATACAATGGTAATATACTTTTCCTTTGATTGTTCCACTCCTGATTTTGGCTTACAAATACTAATATAAAATACTGACCAAATACTCAAAGTGTGAATGTGGCCTTACATAATAGGATACATTTTTTGTCCAGGCCATTATCATTATTTTTTTTTGTTTCCTGTTGAACAACAATTCAAAATATTCCAAAGCAATGTCTGATTTTTATTAGGTCACTTACAGGTGTCAGTTTAATAAACCTTTTTTTTTTTTTACTAAAAAGATAGTCTGTAGGGAGGCCCCCAAACACATTAGGCCCCTTTCACACATCCAGCATTTCGCCAGATTGCCAGATTGCCAGATCCGGCACACTCCAGTACAGTGCAATACAGTACAATGGCATCGCGGCAACCTCCGGTCACATGCTGTCATGTGACCGGAGCATGTGACCGGAGCTTGCCGTGATGCCATCGTACAGTATTGCACTGTACTGGAGTGTGCCGGATCCGTCCATCTGGCAAAATGCCGGATGTGTGAAACGGACCTATGTCGTCTGTGCCTGAAGATATTGACTGATTTGGCCAACATTCGTATGTCCCTTTGGCTCTTTTGCCTTAATGAGCTGACCTTCCAGATGGTTTAAGTTATCACAACTGTTCCTGGCAGGATTTAAAGGGATAGTCCCATCTAGAAGATCCTATCCCAATATGTTGTAGGTATTATAATAATAATAATAATAATAATAATATTAGCAAATACCTCCAATTAGAAATGTAGCATAGTTCTCCTGATCTTACCTCATGTGCAAGGCATTGCAGCTTAAGTATCCATGGTTACAACCACAAACAACTAACTGTCACTATGAGTGGACATAACCATGGATAGCTAAACTGCAATGCCCTGCTCATGAGGTAGTGAATTAGAAGAACTACCGTATACTACTTTTCAATTCGAGTATTTGCTAATATTATTATTATTACACCTACTACATATTGGGATAGGTTTTTTGAGATGGGAATACCCCTTTAAGTCTGCAACAGTCCTCACAGAGTGTCCTCTCTAAAGGCCCTGTCACACACAGAGATAAATCTGTGGTAGATCTGTGGTAGATCTGTGGTAGATCTGTGGTAGATCTGTGGTAGATCTGTGGTAGATCTGTGGTAGATCTGTGGTTGCAGTGAAATTGTGGACAATCAGTGCCAGGTTTGTGGCTGTGTACAAATGAAACAATATGTCCATGATTTCACTGCAACCACAGATCTGCCAAAGATTTATCTCTGTGTGTGACGGGGCCCTTAGGGATAAAGGTACTCTTAAGCGGGCTTTACACGCTACGATTTCGCTACAGCGATCTCGTTGGGGTCACGGATTTTGTGACGCACATCCGGTCGCTGTAGCGATCTCGTTGTGTGTGACTTCTAGAAACAATTTTGGATCGTTGCAAAAACGTCCAAAATCGCTCCTCGTTGACATGGGGGTCCGCTCCCAATTATCGATACTATCGCTTTCCTGTTGTTGTTCCTCGTTCCTGCGGCAGTGCACATCGCTGTGTGTAACCCCCGTAGGAACGAGGAACATCTCCTACCTGCCGCCGGCCATAATGCGGAAGGAAGGAGGTGGGCGGGATGTTCGTCCCGCTCATCTCCGCCCCTCCGCTTTCATTGGGCGGCCGCTCAGTGACGTCGCTGTGATGCCGAGCGGAGTGCCCCCTTAGAAAGGAGGCGGTACGCCGGTCACAGCGACGTCGCTATGCAGGTAAGTATGTGTGACGCGGGTGCGCGATTTTGTGCACGACGGGCAGCGATATGCCCGTTTTGCACAAACAATGGGGGCGGGTCGCATGCTAACGATATCGGGACAAATATTGAAGCGTGTAAAGCCACTGTCGAGCCCCGGGTACGCTGTGTCGGTGCATTACCTTCAGGGACTCCACGCAGCTGGATCCTGTCACCGGTAGGAAATCTTCTATTTGTCGTGACGCCACTCTCAGATTTGCGGTCAGTGGAGACCGCCACTGCAGGTTAAGGGATGCCTGGGGCTGATGGTGGGTGCAGCCAGTTGTAGTAGCCTCCTGAGAGTGAGGCAAGCCCCAGGGCCCTGTGTAGGTGTGTAGAACTACAAGGCGCAGAATGACTCCACACAAGCAGGATGTCTTTCAGGGTTTTTACTCACAGTTGATGGCAGGGTGAGTGACCCGGGCGTAGCTGGGATGAACCAAGTGGGAACCAGGTGTCCTTCAGGCTGACTTCTGATGGTGACTACCAACTCGCCTTCCTTAGCCCTTGGTGGTTTGGGGTAACCCCGACTTTTAGTCCCTATGGGGGTCACCCAGGGAAGTTGCTGAAGCCTCACTCCCCTTCGTTTGCCGTGTGCTTGTTGCCTGGGCCAGATCACTCCAGCTGCTTGCCTCCTGTGACCTGTGGGCCCTAACTGTGGCTACGTGGCTGCGGCTTTTGGGTGTTGTGGTGTGGGCTTTGAGGGCCCCACACCGGCAGGTTTAGCAGGGAAAGGTGGATCTATCCCCGCTCCGGGATCTGCCGCCCGTTTGGGCCTGGTACTCCCTAGCAGTCTCCTTACTTCCCACTCTGTGCTCTCTCTCTAGCTGGAGATGGGTTTCGGGTAGCACTCCTAGTTGACCGTTCTCCCCCGTCGGTAGCCACTGCGCGGACGCTGTCAGACTACAGCAGCCCACGGGATCTGCTCCTCACTGAGCTCCCTGGACTCTGCACTGAACTGGCTCACTGCTCCTCCTCTCCTGTTCTTGCCTACGCCACCTAGCAACCAGGCTCTCTTACCACACCCCTTGAGTGGAGATGGAGGCTTTTGGCCCCCTCCACTATTCCAGTGGAGGTCAAGGCTTTGCCCCCTCCTGGGATCCCCAGGGGTCCTCTCAAAGGTACATGTGTGAGACCTGATCACTATGCGCCTGTGTAGTCACACCTCGATCAGCCTTCTGGATTACCTGTATTGTACTGTCCCCAGCATGGGTGCAGTACTCAGTGGTGCCTGACCAGGTCAGGGGCGCCACATTCCCCCTTAGTTATCACCAGCACGTCCTCGGGCTGCAAGACAACATTTTAAAATGCATGCATAAAACGTTAAAACATGTAAAACATTTTTAAAATCACCAGGTACCATACATCACCACCCTCCACCCACAAGTCCGTTAACCCACCCAAACCCTTTCACGTTGGCCGCGCCTTCAGCCACTTCTGGCAGGATGTAGAGGCGGCTTTCATGGGCTGGTGGTTTCAGGGTATACCTGGCCTGGTGGATCCGCGCCTTCAGCCTCTTCTGGCAGGATGTAGAGGCGGCCTCCACAGTTGGTGCTGACCAGGTACCCTCTTTGTGGTGGAGAGCCAGGCCCCATAAACAGGCATGCTCTCTGGTTGCAGGTGAGCCAAGGCCCTATATACGGACGTGCTCCCTGGTTGCAGACGAGCCAAGCCCCTAAACAGGCTGGCTCTGGTGGTGGTGCCTCTGGTGTAACTATTTACACTGCGAGAGTTTGTGGCTATAGCCAGTTCATAGCCTTAAGGTTTATGGGTTTCTCACAATAGTTTATGTGGGCACATTGCTTAAACTTGAAAACATTGCAAACTTCAAACTGGTCAAAACTTTAACTTTTCAACTGCTGTACTTCTTACTTTACATGGATTCCTCCTCACCAGGGCTTGGGCCTGTAGGGCTGCGGCACCTGTTGCTTTCTTGACCTCTTTCTTCATCTGTGGTAGTCTCATCAGTAGGTTCTTTCTCTGTTCTTTCTCTATCTCTGTCTTTCCTTTCTTCTTCTGTGTCTGTTTCTTTTTCTTTAGGACATGGTGTCACATCGAGTGCATACCAGCCTCTTTCTCCTTGATGCATCGTAAATTGCACTGTATCTCCCATTCTTAGGTTCCTTCCAGGATGTCCTCTGGGCAAATGGGCTCTAACGTCTCTTCTATTCACGAATATGCCTTCTTTCATACCAGGTGCAACTATAAAGCCGTATCCTGATTTTAGGCTGAAATCTTCTACTACTCCTCGACAAAGGGGTCCTCTGACCTGGGCTTTGGCCCTTCTCAGGAACCGTTTCTCCTGTAGGTCTCTGGCCGTTATCTCATCTTTCTGCTCTGGAGACTGCGGTGCAGGGAAAGACTGGGTTCTGCTACGGCGCCGTGTCTTGCGGACTGGATTCTGCGGGGTACAGCTTACAAGCTCCCAGGTGAGGCTTTTGGGCAGATCTTCTTCAGCGGAGGGTGTCAGGTCTTCTTCATCCCAGCGGGAATATGGCAACATCTCCGGCTCTGGGCATGGATCCACTGCTGGTGGCTCCTGAGTCAGCTCCTCAGCTTCCTGGCCTCCCCTCCCCCTTAGTTCTTCTGAGCACTCCTTTGGTGGCAGTGCTGGGGATGGACTTTCTTCAGCTGGCCCGGGCGGAGGACTCTTTGGCGTGGTTGCTGCAGGGGTTGCCGGAATCCTCTTGGGGGTGTGCGGAGGAAGCAGATACTGGTCCACCATTTCCTGTGGGAACTTGGCCTCCATGTCAGCCTTCAGCTGCCAGTATGCGGGGTCCTCCCCCAGCGTGGGCTTCCTAGCAGGGACCTCCTTGGATTGGGGAGCAGTGTCTGCTCTGGCCTTGCAGGCCGGGGAAAATGGTGATGCAATCTTTTCTTGGCGGGCCGCGCCTGGCATGGCGGCCTGGTCTTGGCGGGCCGCGCCCTGCATGGCGGCGGCCTGGATCGGCGTCGCAGCTGCGATGGGATCTGTGCAGGCTGGGCTGGGCGTCGCTGCAGCGATCGGAGCTTGGCGGGCCGCACCTGGCGTGGCTGCGGCCTGGTTCAGCACCTCACTTGCGGCGCGGACGAGCGTTGCTGCTGCGGTGGGGTCTCGGCGGGCCGGGCCTAGCATGGCGGCGGCCTGGGTCAGCGTCACTCCTGCAGCGCGGATGAGGGTCGCGGTCGCAGCCGGTTCTTTGCGGGCCGGGCAGGGCATCGCTGCGGCGGCCGGGGCTTGGCGGGCCGCACCTGGAGGGGCTGCGGCCTGGCTCAGCGTCGCCGCGCCGGGCGCCTCTTCAGGGACCGCGGGCGGGGCAGCAGGGGTCGGGGCATCCGGGTCGGCAGGGGTAACACTGGACTCACCCATCGGTAGCAGCATCGGGGTCTGAGTCGTCACCGCCCGATCTGGCACTCGGTGCGCGGCTCTCTCCTCGTAGGCCCGAACCGCCGCGGTCATCCATAGAAACTCCGTCCGTCCCTCTCTAATCAGCCTTCCGACCCTGGCTTCCAGTTGATCGCAGAACTCAGCAAGCTCCCGACACCACCAGGCAGCGGAGCCTGGCTCTGGGTCTCTGCACTCAGACGCCATTTTCTCTAACAGCAAGCTGCTGGCTTCTTCTCCGTTCCGCCGTCTCTGGACGCTTCCGCTCTCTTCACCAGCGAGGTCAGAACTCTGCGGGGGATCTCTGGGTAGCCACACCTCTTCGTGGGCGGTAACTTCTTCCAGCGCGGGCTGCTGTTGTTTTTCAGCGCGCTTTTCATGGTGGCAATATGGCGGCGCTTCCAATTTTTCAAGCGGACCGCCCAGGCACATGGTCACCTGTCTGAACAGGTCTAGTCCTTATCCTGTTCGTGACGCCAGATGTCGAGCCCCGGGTACGCTGTGTCGGTGCATTACCTTCAGGGACTCCACGCAGCTGGATCCTGTCACCGGTAGGAAATCTTCTATTTGTCGTGACGCCACTCTCAGATTTGCGGTCAGTGGAGACCGCCACTGCAGGTTAAGGGATGCCTGGGGCTGATGGTGGGTGCAGCCAGTTGTAGTAGCCTCCTGAGAGTGAGGCAAGCCCCAGGGCCCTGTGTAGGTGTGTAGAACTACAAGGCGCAGAATGACTCCACACAAGCAGGATGTCTTTCAGGGTTTTTACTCACAGTTGATGGCAGGGTGAGTGACCCGGGCGTAGCTGGGATGAACCAAGTGGGAACCAGGTGTCCTTCAGGCTGACTTCTGATGGTGACTACCAACTCGCCTTCCTTAGCCCTTGGTGGTTTGGGGTAACCCCGACTTTTAGTCCCTATGGGGGTCACCCAGGGAAGTTGCTGAAGCCTCACTCCCCTTCGTTTGCCGTGTGCTTGTTGCCTGGGCCAGATCACTCCAGCTGCTTGCCTCCTGTGACCTGTGGGCCCTAACTGTGGCTACGTGGCTGCGGCTTTTGGGTGTTGTGGTGTGGGCTTTGAGGGCCCCACACCGGCAGGTTTAGCAGGGAAAGGTGGATCTATCCCCGCTCCGGGATCTGCCGCCCGTTTGGGCCTGGTACTCCCTAGCAGTCTCCTTACTTCCCACTCTGTGCTCTCTCTCTAGCTGGAGATGGGTTTCGGGTAGCACTCCTAGTTGACCGTTCTCCCCCGTCGGTAGCCACTGCGCGGACGCTGTCAGACTACAGCAGCCCACGGGATCTGCTCCTCACTGAGCTCCCTGGACTCTGCACTGAACTGGCTCACTGCTCCTCCTCTCCTGTTCTTGCCTACGCCACCTAGCAACCAGGCTCTCTTACCACACCCCTTGAGTGGAGATGGAGGCTTTTGGCCCCCTCCACTATTCCAGTGGAGGTCAAGGCTTTGCCCCCTCCTGGGATCCCCAGGGGTCCTCTCAAAGGTACATGTGTGAGACCTGATCACTATGCGCCTGTGTAGTCACACCTCGATCAGCCTTCTGGATTACCTGTATTGTACTGTCCCCAGCATGGGTGCAGTACTCAGTGGTGCCTGACCAGGTCAGGGGCGCCACACCACCCTTAGGCTAGGTTCACACTTCCGTTAAATTGTATCAGTCACAATCCGCTGCTCTGGTAAACAACGGAATCCGTTTGGCGGATTCCGTTGTTCCCATAGACTTGTATGAGCGGCGGATTGTGACTGATGATGCTGCGTTGCACCCTCCGCCCGACTGATCAGTCGTGGAACGACTGACTGCCGGGCGGGAGGAACGCAGCATGTAACTTTTTTTGAGCAGCGCGATCCGTAGGATTTCGCTCCGCGTGCGCTCTCTGGCTCCCTGCACACGTAACCAGGATACACATCGGGTTACTAAGCAATGCTCTTTGGTTAGTTACCCGATATTTACACTGGTTCCGTGTGCAGGGAGCCAGCGCTAAGCGGTGTACGCTGGTTACCAAGATAAATATTGGGCAACCAAGCAAAAAGTGCTTTGCTTATACCCGATATTTACCCTGGCTGTGCAGGGAGCCTGACACTTCCCCGCTCGGCTCCGCCCCCTCCCGCACTCAGCATGCACTCAGCATGTACTCACACACACACTCACCTGTCCCCAGCCCTGCAGTCCCCGCGGCACTAACATCCTCAGTGCCACGGCCCTGCTCGGCTCCACCCACCCCGAACTCCACCCCCCTCGCGCTCCGCCCCTCCGCACACAACGGAGTCCGACAAAGAATCTGTTCTTTGTCATCCATTGTACAGCGCATCAGTCACATGCGTCAAGCTGATGCAAACTGATGCAAAACAACGGAAATGTGAACTTAGCCTTAGCCATGACCACTACAGTGACTATTCCAATCTTTTATTTTTCACAAGTGAAGGATCAGCCCACTGTTTATATTTGGTTTTACAAATGTGGAATTATAGTACATTGAACTATTGTGTCTATTGGTCTCTAGCAATGCATTCAATAAATAACTATGCATCGTGCGAACAGGAAGTTTTTACGGCTGGATTATTCTACAGGAAAACATAGGTATTAATATTTAAAGAGGACCTGTTACTAGGGCAAAAATGGACAGTTTTCGCTTCTGTTTTATCCCCGCTGCTTCTCTGAACAATGTTTTTTGTTTGTTTGTTTTGTTTTTTTTCATGTGTGTGGTTTTTTTATCCACCATACGGATTTACAGATATGAGCCTTTTTATTTGGTGCTAATCACAGGCGGACATAGTCAGACAAGGACCCCTGTGCAAGAGCAGTATATGCGCCCTTTGCAGTCCAATAGCTCATTATATTGCATCATTTTACCTGCCTTGGAATGGGCCACCTTACCTCTTGGGGCTGCACAGGCTGCACCAATGATATGTCCGCCCTTGTTGCTAATATTTGTGGAATTTACTAAGGGGATATGGCTCACAGGGTTCTCTAGAGGCATATCTTTAGGCTTCTCTGCATAATTATCCTATGAGTAATGCCCCAGTGGATAAAACCTCCCAAAAATAGCACTGAATAAAAAACCCGCTTGTTACATTCACTGTAGCAGGACCCACTAGGGGAAAAAAAGAGGGGGCCCTCTAAGTATAGTGTATAAGTAATATGCTGTATGTATAGAAACAAGTGGGTATCCAATCACCTTACAACATTGTTTAAAACATATGTGTAAACTCCACATAGAATTCAATGGGTGAAAGAATTACAGGTGGGGAGGCCATCGCACCCCTGCCTGAATAAGCCATCGCAGAAAACATCTACTTTACCTGGCGAAACGCGCGTTGGTGGGCTCTGGGAATTCCTTTGCATTTGACACTTTGTGGTCCTCCATCTACAAGTAACTGCTGCACTTTATCATTCGGCACCTTATTGCGGTATGTACCACCTGGAAGTTCGTGGTGATTGATAGAGATCTCTCTATGATCTTGGGACACAGATATATTTGTATGGATACCTTATTACCTTTTACTTATGCATTGATTTAAACTTGGCACTTGCACATTTTGCATTTGGAAAACTATTGTAATATGATATCATTGGTATAGATCACATTGAACAAGGTTTTTTCCTTGTTGTTACTATGTCAGTACCCTCATGTGGACATTTAAACCCAAAGGGATCATTTGTATACCCCAACTAGTGCCGCATATGCATGTCTAGTGACCTCATTACAGTTTGTGATCCCCCTCCATGCTAGTTTTTATTTTTTGTGTTTTGATATAACTATTCTTGTTGTCCTTTCCACTAAGTGAAGTTTTTGTATAATGAATAAAAGTTATTGATGAATTTTTGATACAATACTTACTCCAGTCCTCTTGTTTTTCTAATCATTTACAGGACCATTTATTGTGTTCTATGCAACAGAATGGTAATGTATCAGTAAAAATGGGACGGCATATGGCGCATTACTGATGAACTGACCCAGCAACACAGATTGCGCTGTCATTGTGCACAACACACAATGACAGCACGCAGGGACTAGCCTAGCTCACTGATGACGCTTCATTTCAGGGAGGGGGGTAGAGGCTGTAGCAGGAACTGCAGCCTCTGCCCCCTGATGACGACTTGTTTGAGTATCCCAGGATTCTCAAGTAAAGGGTCATCAAAAAGGAAATAGTAAAACAAATACAATCATAGTTAGGGAAGTTAGGGAAGATAATTTGTAATGCAAACCTATTAGAAATTAGTTTAGATGACGTTTTATTAACAAAATTAGTTAAGATTATGACACTAAATTAATAGGGTATTAGATTAAAATTTCTTTGGCCTTCAGACCACCCTTGTGTTTCAGGAAGCCTATACAAATATAGGGAGAATATATACATGTTTTGGGACAAAATAAGACTCTAGAATCCAAATGTTTTAAGGCAAAAGTGTTAAACACTTAGGGGTACTTTGCACACTAAGACATCGCAGGTGCGATGTCGGTGGGGTCAAATTGAAAGTGACGCACATCCGGCATCGCAGGCGACATCGTAGTGTGTAAAGCCTAGATGATACGATTAACGAGCGCAAAAGCGTTGTAATCGTATCATCGGTGTAGCGTCGGCGTAATCCATAATTACGCTGACGCGATGGTCCGATGTTGTTCCTCGCTCCAGCAGCAGCACACATCGCTGTGTGTGAAGCCGCAGGAGCGAGGAACATCTCCCACTGGCGTCACCGCGGCTCCTGTAGGATATTCGGAAGGGAGAAGGTGGGCGGGATGTTTACATCCCGCTCATCTCCGCCCCTCCGCTCCTATTGGCCGCCTGCCGTGTGACGTCGCAGTGACGCCGTACGACCCACCCCCTTAATAAGGAGGCGGGTCGCCGGCCAGAGCGACGTCCCAGGACAGGTGAGTCCATGTGAAGCTGCCGTAGCGATAATGTTCGCTACGGCAGCTATCACAAGGATATAGCAGCTGCGACGGGGACTATCGTGCTCGGCATCACAGCATCGGCTTGTGATGTCGCAGCGTGCAAAGTACCCCTTAGGCCCCCGTGCACACCATTTGATTTTTTTAGTTATCTTTATTACAAATATGTCCTCTATAGAAAGAATGTTAAAATCTGGTCCTTCCATGCAAAGGGAAGAAAAAGTCAATCCAAACTCAAAATTATTGTTATGAGGCCAGGGTCACACTGGCGATTAGCATCGGATGATTCTCTCATGCTAAAGAAATGGATGGATTTTGCTATTGACACACGGCACAAACTCTACTGTGAGCGTGAGCTGAGTGTCATTCATTGTGTTCCGATTCTCTCACTTGTGAGAATCGGATCCCAGGTGCGGAGAAGATGGAGAGAATAATTTCTCCATCTTCTCCTGTCACAGGTGTGTCACTTGTGACAGTCATGTGGTTTCTGGCCATCGAAGGTCACAGCATTTGGCTGTGCAGAATGCTCCCTTACTTTCCATTGTTCCTGCTGTCAGTATTCATTGGTATAGGTAGCTTTCCTGCTGGATTCATCTCTCCCTTTTGGACCCAGCAGGAGGTCGCCTTCCATCCAGCTGTTGATTGTCACTATTCCCTTGGTGTTTAAATACCCCTTCCTGATTTGAACTGTGCTGGTGATATTTTCAGTTCCTTCATGCCGAGGTTGCCAACAGGTGCTTTGCACTCTTCTTTGGTATCGTTGCTGAAAGGTTTGCTGAACTCCTACCTGAGTCATCTAATGATAAGTAGTTCATGCATTTTCCCCATGTGTGTCCCCCTTGTGTCTTCTATGGTTCTTCTTTAGTGGGGTTGATGAAGAGCTCATCCCAGCCGTTCCCTATTTAGGGCCCAGGTATACCTGGGGTCAGGTATCTGGCTCGGTGCATAGGTGCAGAACCTATCTAGGGTGGTGAGGGATCCCAGGGACCAGCAGTAGGTTCGGTCAGGGGTCACCATCTTCCCTTTTCCTAGACGCACGGTTTCCCTTCCCTTCCCTTTCGCCGTACGCTTGGTATTGGGGATACCAGTGTGACAACTCCATTGTTTGTCTTGACGTATATCAAGCATGTCATCTAAGTGCAGTCCGATGTTCCACACTCGCCCATAGACATGTATAGGTACACCTGATCCGATTTGCGGAGGCACGTGCAGCATGCTATGATAGTTTTCTCATGCTGAATCACCATGACTAAAATATCGCAGATCTGCACTGCACCATAATAATACTGGTCCGATTTGCTATCTGATAAAACATTGGATAGCACTCGGACGTGTTAAACAATCATATGAGCGTACCCTTATACTGATGCTTTCATTGTTCTCAATTATTAGAGGATATTTGTGAAAACATTATGTTAAGGATACACCATTGCTTTTAGCGAATTTCAAAGAGGCGCAGTGCTATATTCTAAAAAACCTACCTTACCTACACTACCCTTTGCATATACACTAATATAAATGTGCAGGAACATATGCAAGCCACATCTAGTTGTTGTTTGTCAGTTGTTTTTTTGTAAAAAAAAAATAATAAAAAACTCTCAGGTCTTGGTTTCCGCCTGCTTGCTCTGTCTCCATCTGTTTCTCCAGAACCTTCGCTGCACAGTTGGACACAGAAGGTTTCACCGCTGTGCCCTGAGAGCTTCCTGCCATGAAATGCATCTCTAGGGCTCTTGAGGCAGGACACGGTGTGCCCTTCGGACAGACATTCTCTCACTAGCACACCGAGAAGCCTATTTATAGAAGCGAGAATCGTGGAGAGAAAATTCACACTATGAATCCTTCCCAACCCACTGTTTGTCTATATCTGGTTTTCTTTTCTTTTTTTTTCATTAAATTATGTTGTATTATATAATACATACAAAACCCCACAGAAAATATCCATAGATGGCTTATTCATTATATGCCAGCTCTAGACAGAAAAGACAAGACAAAAAAAGATTTAAGGGAAATATTGATGGTGTGGTTGGGAAAGGTGTTAACCTAAAATAATACAAACAGCTCTACAGAAGCTGAGGAGACTTTACCGTTGGTGGACCACTATCAAATGCTGTGTATCACTAGAACAACGGTGAAAAATCATTGCTTACAATGTCAGAAGAATTCATATTTTGGGTTTTTCTTTACTGATATAATTGTGTAATTTGTTGAGAACTAAGTGCAGTGCCAACGGACAATGGAATCCAAATTCATCGACCAATTGAGGGCTGGATTTCAAGTCACCCCAAAAATCTAAGTAAAAAATTGAAATCACAAATGGATCCAAATTCTGTGACTTTAATTATGGTAACTTGTAACGCCCTTACCGCACTGTCCTGCTCCCGTTCCCCAGCGGGGGCGCCACCACTCTCACCTCCTCACTGCTCCGTCCCCGGTCTCTGCCTCCCAGGGTCTGTGCATGCCGTACAGGCCTCCTCGCAGTGTTCTTAGAGCGTGCATACCTTGTCATAAAGGGCCAGTACTCCCTAACCCGGAGGCATCAGGTTCTAAAGGTACCTGCCCCTTAACCCTAGAACGCGCAAGCATAACAATCTACCATAGAAAACAAATGACCTAGCAGGCCTGCGAGGCCCCAGGTATGCATTCTAGGGTTAAGGGAGGTGCCTGGGCAACCTGGTATATAAGTTGACAGGTCCCTAGAGCTGATGTCACTACGCTGTATTACTGATACTTATCTGTGCATTACGTATCTGCTGCTACTGCACCTGTCCATACCGGTCACACCTACAATACCGACCATTCCTGCTGCACCTACGATACCTGCTACTACAGCTGCATACGTCCGTTCCGGCTGCACCTACGATACTGGCCGCTGCTGCTGCCTCTTTCTGTCCTGGCTGCACCTATGATACTGGTCACTGCTGCTGCACCTACTATCGGAGATTGTCTGTCCCCATTCCTCTGTCGCCAGCTGTTGAGGTACTGCGATCCCCTGGCACTGTCCTTGGTGGCTACCTACCAGCACTTTTATCTCCACCATGTGAGGCTTTAGCGAAGACTCGGTAGCTATATAGGTACACTCCTCCAGGTCAGAGATCGGTGCCTTGGTCCAGTGGGTCCACTATTCCTTCAATCGACTGATCCAGTGTTACATAGCTTATATTACTTCATAGTTTGTATGGTCTCCAAGTGACTGTATGTACTCTTGACAATGGTGGATTGTGTCCTGTTGGATCTTCTCCCAGACCTGAATCATGGTATCAGTGAGCGACTGGACAGGCTGTGGTGCTAATTGGTTGAGGCAGATACATAAGGTCCAATAGCTTCTCATGAGGACTAGCATTGTTCAGCCCCAGGAGATATCCAGGGTCCACAGACATGTGTGGAAACCCAGTAGAGCATTTGGCTTCCACTACATCTGTAGAGTACTTTTGACGATCCTCAAATCTGAAGACTCATAAAAGATCCACACTTGAAAGATTACATGAATGATGATGAGGCAGATGCATGGTCTTCTTTCACTATGGTTGTACAGTATTTTCTTTGGAACTGTAAAGAACATAGCTTTAAAGCATATAACTATAAAGCAGATAATTACACTGAACTAGTAGAAAAAAATGCTATCTTCTTTAATATTGGCTGTACAATGAGTATCAGGGTGCATTATCTCTACAGCCACTTGTCTCGGTTTCCAGAAAACCTTGATGACCTAGGTGAAGAGCAGGGTGAACGATTCCACTAAGATTTAAGAACTATAGAAGAAAGACATAGAGAACACTATGATCCCCACATAATGGTGGATTACTACTGGCATATTCAAAGTTATTGTCCTAGCACAACTCACCGCAAAAAATCTTTAAAGCACCGTTTTTACAAAGTATTCCAGTAAATGAACATTGTACCAATGACAACTTTTTATGCATATTTAATTCTTATTCTGTGATGTAAATTCTTCATAAATAAAATACATCTACATGTTTGAATTTGTTTTAGTAACCAAGAAAGCAAAAATGATAATGTTTAGTAGACATCAGTCCTTGTGTTCGATCGGTTGTACACATATACATTAGGTATATCATATCTCATTAACTAGAGCTGACGGATAAAAAAAATAAGGGCAAATTTACAATTACACTCAGCTACAAAACCTGACCTAAAAACAGGTGAAATATTTCAGGCACCAATTTTCTTGTTCCCACTGTTATACAGTATATCGACAAACAATTGTAACTAAGGTCCTCTTCATGCTAATTTTTTATATTTATATTTCCCTTGGAGTCCTAAGTTTTTCAGCTATTTAATGGGGTATTCCCACAATTAAAAGTTATCACCTATTAATAGGAAAAAAAGGAAGGAAAAGTAAATGAGCCGCATAATGATAAGAATGTATGTTCATACTCAGGAGTCACTGTGCAGATACCATTAACTTGTCCTGCACTGGGTAAATATACCACAGTGGTACTAGGCCTGTTAAATGTTTGCTCGAAAATCTATGTGCTTACTCCAGTTTTCATTTAGCACTTTCAGCACAGTGCAAGGAGGAAGAGCACAGACCACTGCAGAAGACAGATTTTGTACCACTGTAACCCCATGTATCTATGTGATCTATGGTAAATGATAATTGAGCTATAACAAGGTTAGGAGTAGCAAATATATATACGAAACTCAAACAAGTACGGTTTTTAAGACTTCTAACTTTGATCAAGTTTCCACATAAGAGCAAGCATCTAAAAGGGTCTGGCTGCCCCAAATCTGTGTGATCATCAGTGGATCCCAGCAACAAAGTCCGCTATGGCAACACAAGACGTCACTGACATGCGCCCCCAGTCACGGGAACGCCGACCTCTGTTTGTCCGGCGGCATGTATTCCATTGCAGGGACCCAACGGGTCTCTGTGCTGCAATGCATTCCAGCCGGATTTGCCTCCACGAATACAGACAGCTGAAGTAGTAGCTGGGGTTGGCAGGCCCCCATTACCCCCTCTGTGACTGCAATTATAATGCCCCTGGTGCCAGGTTTATCTCGCAGCCAGTCATCCCTCTCACCTTGAATTAGATCATATACGTGTTCCAAGAATGCATGCAATAGTCAGTAATCATATGTGCATGGCCAGCTTATCTTTAACCTCAATTGTGCATTATTTATTTATTTATTATAACACATTTCAAGTGTTTATATACATTATATGGTAAAAATTCTTGTGCCCCCTATACATTTGGCATACAGCAGCTTTTATGATATCCCATTCTAAATCCATGGGCAATGATATGGAATTTGAACTCACTTTGCGGCTTCTACTCTAAGTGGAATTTTTGTCCATTCATCCAGAAGACCATTTGAGAATTGGACAAGGGGACCAGGCTCACAGTCTCCGTTCTAGTTCACCCCAAAGTTGTTTGATACACTTGATAGTCAACTTGTTCCATCGAAGACTATGGGGTACTTTACACGCTGCGACATCGCTACTAATATACCGTCGGGGTCACGTCGTTAGTGACGCACATCCGGCAGCATCATCGCAGCGTGTAACACTAATGAGCGACGATCAACGATAGCAAAATCGTTCCAAAACAGTGATTGTTGGCACGTCGTTCATTTCCTTAATATCGCTGCAGCCACCGGTATGATGTTGTTCGTCGTCCCTGCGGCAGCACATATCGCTGTGTGACACCGCAGGAACGACGAACATCTCCTTACCTGCCTCCACCGGCAATGCGGAAGGAAGGAGGTGGGATGTTACGTTCCGCTCATCTCTGCCCCTCCGCTTCTATTGGCCGGCCGCTTAGTGACGCCGCAGTGACGTCGCTATGATGCCGAACGCACCTCCTCCTTGAGGGAGGGATTGTTCGGCGGTCACAGCGACGTCGCTGACAAGGTATGTGCGTGTGACGCTGCCGTAGCGATAATGTTCACTATGGCAGCGATCACCACATATCGTTACAACGACGAGGGCGGGTGCTATCGCGCTCGACATCGCTAGCGATGTCGCAGCGTGTAAAGTAGCCCTATCTGTCACGCTAGGTACGGGGAAGTACCAAGCGAGTGGCGAAAGGTAAGGTAAAGAGACCTCTGTGTCTAGGGAAGGGGGAGATGGTGACCCCTGACCAAACCTACAGCTGGTCCCTCACCACTCTTGATAGGTTCCGCACCTATGCGCCAAGCCAGATACCTTACCCTGGGTATGCCTAGTGCTGGACCCTAAATAGGAAATGGGTGGGATGAGCTCTTTGTCAACCCCACTAAACGCTAAAGAGAGACACAAGGAGGACACATGGGGGGAAAAAGCATGAACTACTTATCCACGGATGACACAGGCAGGAGTTCAGCCAAGTTTCAGCAACTACCGTATACTACAGATAGAAAGCCACCTGCTTGCAACCAGAGCTAGAATGAACTGAATAATATCACCCGCACTTGTCTAGGGAAGAAGGGAGTAATTAAGCACCAACAGAATGTTGATGATCAGCAGCTGGGGGGAAGGCGAGCTCCTGCTAGGTCCAAAAGAGGGAAGAGATGAAAATCCAGCAGGAAAGCTACCTATTACAATAAATAATGACAGCAGGAACAATAGAAGATCAGGGAGCATTTTGTGCAGCCAAACACTGTGACCTTCTATAGCCAGAAACCACGTGACTGTCTGTCACCCATGACACATAGGTGACACTATCCTAGCAATACCTTAATGGACCTTTCTTTGTGCATTGGGTACAGTCATGCTGAAATAGGAGAAAGCTGTTTCAAGAAAGTTCAACACTACAGTTGTCCAAAATGTCTTGCAAGCTGAAGCATTAAGATTTGTTTTCACTGGAACCAAGCAGCCAAGGTCAACCTTCGAATAACAAGCCCATAGTGTTATCCCTCCTCCACCAAACTTTACAGCTGGTGCAATATAGTCAAGAAGATAATGTTCTCCTGGCATTCACCAAACCCAGCTTTGTCCGTCAGGCAGCCATATAAAGGAGTGTGATTCACAGAACACGTTTCCACTGCTCTACAATACAATAGTGGAGGTTTTACAATTCTCCATCCAATGCTTGGCATTGTGCTTGGTGATGTATGGCTTGTATGTAGCTACTTGGACATCGAAACCAATACCATACAGATTCTAGCGGTGGAATCATTTTTGTGCTGATGGTTGATGCTACAGCAGGTTTGGACTTGCATTTACTGAGTTAGAAGAGCGTATTGTCACAGGTACAGTTAGGTCCAGAAATATTTGGACAGTGACACAAGTTTTGTTATTTTAGCTGTTTACAAAAACATGTTCAGAAATACAATTATATATATAATATGGGCTGACAGTGCACACTCCCAGCTGCAATATGATAGTTTTCACATCCAAATCGGAGAAAGGGTTTAGGAATCATAGCTCTGTAATGCATAGCCTCCTCTTTTTCAAGGGACCAAAAGTAATTGGACAAGGGACTTTAAGGGCTGCAATTAACTCTGAAGGCGTCTCCCTCGTTAACCTGTAATCAATGAAGTAGTTAAAAGGTCTGGGGTTGATTACAGGTGTGTGGTTTTGCATTTGGAAGCTGTTGCTGTGACCAGACAACATGCGGTCTAAGGAACTCTCAATTGAGGTGAAGCAGAACATCCTGAGGCTGAAAAAAAAGAAAAAATCCATCAGAGAGATAGCAGACATGCTTGGAGTAGCAAAATCAACAGTGGGGTACATTCTGAGAAAAAAGGAATTGACTGGTGAGCTTGGGAACTCAAAAAGGCCTGGGCGTCCATGGATGACAACAGTGGTGGATGATCGCCGCATACTTTCTTTGGTGAAGAAGAACCTGTTCACAACATCAACTGAAGTCCAGAACACTCTCAGTGAAGTAGGTGTATCTGTCTCTAAGTCAACAGTAAAGAGAAGACTCCATGAAAGTAAATACAAAGGGTTCACATCTAGATGCAAACCATTCATCAATTCCAAAAATAGACAGGCCAGAGTTAAATTTGCTGAAAAACACCTCATGAAGCCAGCTCAGTTCTGGAAAAGTATTCTATGGACAGATGAGACCAAGATCAACCTGTACTAGAATGATGGGAAGAAAAAAGTTTGGAGAAGAAAGGGAACGGCACATGATCCAAGGCACACCACATCCTCTGTAAAACATGATGGAGGCCACGTGATGGCATGGGCATGCATGGCTTTCAATGGCACTGGGTCACTTGTGTTTATTGATGACATAACAGCAAACAAGAGTAGCCGGATGAATTCTGAAGTGTACCGGGATATACTTTCAGCCCAGATTCAGCCAAATGCCGCAAAGTTGATCGGACGGCGCTTCATAGTACAGATGGACAATGACCCCAAGCACACAGCCAAAGCTACCCAGGAGTTCATGAGGGCAAAAAAGTGCAACATTCTGCAATGGCCAAGTCAATCACCAGATCTTAACCCAATTGAGCATGCATTTCACTTGCTCAAATCCAGACTTAAGACGGAAAGACCCACAAACAAGCAAGACCTGAAGGCTGCGGCTGTAAAGGCCTGGCAAAGCATTAAGAAGGAGGAAACCCAGCCTTTGGTTATGTCCATGGGTTCCAGACTTAAGGCAGTGATTGCCTCCAAAGGATTCGCAACAAAATATTGAAAATAAAAATATTTTGTTTGGGTTTCGTTTATTTGTCCAATTACTTTTGACCTCCTAAAATGTGGAGTGTTTGTAAAGAAATGTGTACAATTCCTACAATTTCTATCAGATATTTTTGTTCAAACCTTCAAATTAAACGTTACAATCTGCACTTGAATTCTGTTGTAGAGGTTTCATTTCAAATCTAATGTGGTGGCATGCAGAGCCCAACTCGCGAAAATTGTGTCACTGTCCAAATATTTCTGGACCTAACTGTATGTCAGTCATGTGGTTTCTGGCAATAGAAGGTCACATTGTTTGGCTACGCAGAATGCTCCCTGACTTTCTATTGTTCCTGTTGTCAGTATTCATTGTAATAGGTAGCTTTCCTGTTGGATTTTCATCTCTCCTCCTTTTGGACCCAGCAGGAGGTCGACTTCCACCCAGCTGCTGATCATCAGCATTCCCTTTTAGGTACTTTGCACGTTGCGACATCGCTACTGCGATATCGTCGGGGTCAAATCGAAAGTGACGCACATCCGGTGCCGGTAACGACGTCGCAACATGTAAAGCCTAGAAGCACCGATAAACGATCGCAAAAGCGCCGAAAATCGGTGATCTGTGTAGTGTCGGTCATTTCCATAATTTCGCTGCAGCGACAGGTATGATGTTGTTCCTCGTTCCTGCGGCAGCACACATCGCTGTGTGTGAAGCCGCAGGAGCGAGGAACATCTCCTTACCTGTGTCCCGCCTGCAATGAGGAAGGAAGGAGGTGGGCGGGATGTTTACATCCCGCTCATCTCCGCCCCTCCGCTTCTATTGGCTGCCTGCCGTGTGACGTCGCTTTGACGCCGCACGACCCGCCCCCTTAGGAAGGAGGCAGGTCGCCGTCCAGAGCGACGTCGCAGGGCAGGTAAGTCCGTGTGAAGCTGCCGTAGCGATAATGTTCGCCACGGCAGCTATCACAAGAGATCGCATCTGCGACGGGGGCGGTGACTATCGCGCTCGGCATCGCTACAATCGGCTAGCGATGTCGCAGCGTGCAAAGTACCCCTTAGTGTTTAAATACTCCTTCCTTCCTTTTGACTGATGCTGGTGATCAGGGCTGTATTTTGCCTTCGTGCTGCCCTAGGCACTTTAAGTGGTCGCGCCCCTTAGTGACAACGTAAAACTGAGTTTTCGCACACGACATCTGTTTAAGGCAGATCTACTCTGTAGCACACTTTAAAAAGTATCAATAAGAAACTAACCCCCCCCCAATGGGAATCACCACAGGCACATCAAAACATAGCATGAGTATAAAATATTCCCACCATCCCCAGTTATATACTGTGACTGTCACACTGCCCCTAATAAACTAAAACACCACTCTGCCCTCCCTTATAAACTACTGTATATCCACCACACCTTCCTCGATTATGAAATATGATCTGTACATTGTGAGGAGGGAGCAGCATGATGTGAGGACAATATCCCATGCATGCTGCCCCCTCCTCACAATGTCCCATGCATGCTGCCCCCTCCTCACAATGTCCCATGCATGCTGCCCCCTCCTCACAATGTCCCATGCATGCTGCCCCCTCCTCACAAAGTCCCATGCATGCTGCCCCCTCCTCACAATGTCCCATGCATGCTGCCCCCTCCTCACAATGTCCCATGCATGCTGCCCCCTCCTCACAATGTCCCATGCATGCTGCCCCCTCCTCACAATGTCCCATGCATGCTGCCCCCTCCTCACAATGTCCCATGCATGCTGCTCCCTCCTCACAATGTCCCATGCATGCTGCCCCCTCCTCACAATGTCCCATGCATGCTGCCCCCTCCTCACAATGTCCCATGCATGCTGCCCCCTCCTCACAATGTCCCATGCATGCTGCCCCCTCCTCACAATGTCCCATGCATGCTGCCCCCTCCTCACAGTGTCCCATGCATGCTTCCCCCTCCTCACAATGTCCCATGCATGCTGCTCCCTCCTCACAATGTTCCATGCATGCTGCCCCCTCTTCACAATGTCCCATACATGCTGCTCCCTCCTCACAATGTCCCATGCATGCTGCCCCCTCCTCACAATGTCCCATGCATGCTGCTCCCTCGTCACAATGTCCCATGCATGCTGCTCCCTCCTCACAATGTCTCATGCATGCTGCTCCCGCCTCACAATGTCCCATGCATGCTGCCCCCTCCTCACAATGTCCCTTGCATGCTTCCCCCTCCTCACAATGTCCCATGCATGCTGCTCTCTCCTCACAATGTCCCATGCATGCTGCCCCCTCTTCACAATGTCCCATGCATGCTGCTCCCTCTTCACAATGTCCCATGCATGCTGCCCCCTCCTCACAATGTCCCATGCATGCTGCTCCCTCCTCACAATGTCCCATGCATGCTGCCCCCTCCTCACAATGTCCCATGCATGCTGCTCCCTCCTCACAATGTCCCATGCATGCTGCTCCCTCCTCACAATGTCTCATGCATGCTGCTCCCTCCTCACAATGTCTCATGTATGCTGCTCCCGCCTCACAATGTCCCATGCATGCTGCTCCCTCCTCACAATGTCCCATGCATGCTGCCCCCTCCTCACAATGTCCCATGCATGCTGCTCCCTCCTCACAATGTCCCATGCATGCTGCTCCCTCCTCACAATGTCTCATGCTTGATGCTCCCTCCTCACAATGTCCCATGCATGCTGCTCCCTCCTCACAATGTCTCATGCTTGATGCTCCCTCCTCACAATGTCTCATGCATGCTGCTCCCTCCTCACAATGTCTCATGCATGCCGCTCCCTCCTCACAATGTCTCATGCATGCCGCTCCCTCCTCACAATGTCTCATGCATGCTGTTCCCGCCTCACAATGTCCCATGCATGCTGCTCCCTCCTCACAATGTCCCATGCATGCTGCTCCCTCCTCACAATGTCTCATGCATGCTGCTCCCTCCTCACAATGTCCCATGCATGCTGCCCCCTCCTCACAGTGTCCCATGCATGCTGCCCCCTCCTCACAGTGTCCCATGCATGCTGCCCCCTCCTCATAGTGTCCCATGCTTGCTGTCCCCTCCTCAGTGTCCCATGCATGCTGCTCCCTTCTCACAATGTCCCATGCATGCTTCCCCCTCCTCAGTGTCCCATGCATGCTGCCCCCTTCTCACAATGTCCCATGCATGCTGCCCCCTCCTCAGTGTCCCATGCATGCTGCCCCCTTCTCACAATGTCCCATGCATGCTGTCCCTCTCCATGAGCTCCTAATGCTGCCTTCCTCTTTTCCATAATGAGACCTTCATGTTGCCCCACTCATGCTAAGACCACCACACTAACGCTTATGCTGAGACCCCCCCCACACACACTACCCCACTCTTGATATTGACTCCCCTACACTATCCCTCATCCCTTGTCCTCTGTCTCTAGCATTAGCCCCTCTCTCCCACTCCCCCAGCATCAGCCTCTCTCCCCCAGCATCAGCCTCTATCTTCCCTCAGCATCAGCCTCTCTCCCCCAGTCTCAGCCTTTGCCTCCCCCCAGCCTCAACCTCCCTCCAGCCTCCCTCCAGTCTCAGCCTCAGCCTCCCTCAAGTCTCAGCCTCAGCCTCCCTCCAGTCTCAGCCTCAGCCTCCCTACAGCCTCCCCCCAGTCTCGGCCTCAGTCTCCCTCCAGCCTCCCCCCAGTCTCAGCCTCCCTCCAGTCTCAGCTTCTGCCTCCCTCCAGCCTCCCCCCAGTCTCAGCCTCCCTCCAGCCTCCCCCCAGTCTCAGCCTCCCTCCAGCCTCCCTCCAGTCTCAGCCTCCCTCCAGCCTCACCCCAGTCTCAGCCTCCCTCCAGCCTCACCCCAGTCTCAGCCTCCCTCCAGCCTCCCCTCAGTCCCAGCCTCTGCCTCCCTCCAGCCTCCCCCAAGTCTCAGCCTCTGCCTCCCTCCAGACTCCGCCCAGTCTCTGCCTCTGCCTCCCTCCAGCCTCCCCCCAGTCTCTGCCTCTGCCTCCCTCCAGCCTCCCCCAGTCTCTGCTTCTGCCTCCCTCCAGCCTCCCCCCAGTCTCTGCCTCCCTCCAGCCTCCCGCCAGTCTCTGCCTCCCTCCAGCCTCCCGCCAGTCTCTGCCTCTGCCTCCCTCCAGCCTCCCCCCAGTCTCTGCCTCTGCCTCCCTCCAGCCTCCCCCCAGTCTCAGCCTCTGCCTCTCTCCAGTCTCAGCCTCTGCCTCCCTCCAGCCTCCCCCCAGTCTCAGCCTCTGCCTCCCTCCAGTCTCAGCCTCTGCCTCCCTCCAGCCTCCCCCGTCTCAGCCTCTGCCTCCCTCCAGCCTCCCCCCAGTCTCAGCCTCCCTCCAGTCTCAGCTTCTGCCTCCCTCCAGCCTCCCCCCAGTCTCAGCCTCCCTCCAGCCTCCCCCCAGCCTCAGCCTCCCTCCAGCCTCCCTCCAGTCTCAGCCTCCCTCCAGCCTCCCCTCAGTCCCAGCCTCTGCCTCCCTCCAGCCTCCCCCAAGTCTCAGCCTCTGCCTCCCTCCAGACTCCCCCCAGTCTCTGCCTCTGCCTCCCTCCAGCCTCCCCCAGTCTCTGCCTCTGCCTCCCTCCAGCCTCCCCCCAGTCTCTGCCTCCCTCCAGCCTCCCCCCAGTCTCTGCCTCACTCCAGCCGCCCCCCAGTCTCTGCCTCTACCTCCCTCCAGCCTCCCCACAGTCTCAGCCTCTGCCTCCCTCCAGCCTCCCCCCAGTCTCAGCCTCTGCCTCCCTCCAGCCTCCCCCCAGTCTCAGCCTCTGCCTCCCTCCAGCCTCCCCCCAGTCTCTGCCTCTGCCTCCCTCCAGCCTCCCCCAGTCTCAGCCTCTGCCTCCCTCCAGCCTCCCCACAGTCTCAGCCTCTGCCTCCCTCCAGTCTCAGCCTCTGCCTCCCTCCAGCCTCCCCCCAGTCTCAGCCTCTGCCTCCCTCCAGTCTCAGCCTCTGCCTCCCTCCAGCCTCCCCCCAGTCTCAGCCTCTGCCTCCCTCCAGCCTCCCCCCAGTCTCAGCCTCTACCTCCCTCCAGCCTCCCCCCAGTCTCAGCCTCTGCCTCTCTCCAGTCTCAGCCTCTGCCTCCCTCCAGCCTCCCTCCAGTCTCAGCCTCTGCCTCCCTCCAGTCTCAGCCTCTGCCTCCCTCCAGCCTCCCCCCAGTCTCAGCCTCTACCTCCCTCCAGCCTCCCCCCAGTCTCAGCCTCTGCCTCTCTCCAGTCTCAGCCTCTGCCTCCCTCCAGCCTCCCTCCAGTCTCAGCCTCTGCCTCCCTCCAGTCTCAGCCTCTGCCTCCCTCCAGCCTCCCCCGAGTCTCAGCCTCTGCCTCACTCCAGCCTCCCCCCAGTCTCAGCCTCTGCCTCCCTCCAGCCTCCCTCCAGTCTCAGCCTCTGCCTCCCTCCAGCCTCTCCCCAGTCTCAGCCTCTGCCTCCCTCCAGCCTCCCCCCAGTCTCAGCCTCTGCCTCCCTCCAGTATCAGCCTTTGCTGCCTCCCCCCCGCATGCGCAGATCTCCGGTCTGCATTAGAGACACTCCCACGCTCCTTATGAATCCACTTATCTGCTCCAATGCCCGCCGCCATCTTCCTGGCTCACGTGAGTATCCTCTTCTGACACCAGCTTCCATCACGGCGTCATCCGCGGCGTCCTGCTGTGAGCTCTGCATGTGACGTCCACACAGCAGTGGACGCAGCACAGAGGAAGGAGCTGATTGACGCGCGCCTGTGACCCCGGAAGTGCAGGCGCCGGCAGTTCCGGGGTCAATCAGCTCCCTGTGCTCGGCAGCCACAAAAAAAAATGTAAAAAAAAAAAAAAAAAAAAATAAAAATTTTTTTTTTTTTTGCTGCCAGAAGGTGCCGCCCCTCACAATCTGCCGCCCTAGGCACCGGACCACGGGTGCCTAATGGTAAATACGGCCCTGCTGGTGATAGATGCTGGTGATATTATTTAGTTTATACAAGCTCTGGTTGCAAGCAGGTGGCTTGTACTCCTCTGTGGTATCGTTGCTGAAACCTTTGCTGAACTTTGCTGAAAGAAAACATTATGTCTTAAAAACTTTTTTTTATCATTTTTTTAATTATTTCATTTAATTAAAAAGAAACAAAAATAATCCAGCACTCCTACCTGAGTCATCTGTAGATAAGTAGTTCATGCATTTTCCCCCTGTGTGTCCCCCTTGTGTCTTCTATAGTGTTTAGAGGGGTTGACAAAGAGCTCATCCCATCCAGACCCTATTTAGGACTCACACTAGAGATATCCAGTGTATCCGCCTCGGCACATAGGTGTGGAACCTATCTAGGGTGGTGAGGGACCCCAGGGCCCAGAAGTAAGTTTGGTCAGAAGTCACCATCTTCCTCTTCCCTAGCCACTGGGTTTACCTGCTCATTCTTTCTGCCGTTCGCTTGGTACTTCCTGTACCTAGCATGACACCTATAGTGACTTTTATCACCAATCAGCACCCATATGCTATAACTTTACATCGTCTCCATTTACAAGGCGGAGTTGCTGTAGTCCCTAAATGCTCCACTTTTCCATAATATCACTCACAGGTGATGATGAGATATTTAGGAGGGAAGAAATATCATGAACTGACGTGCATCCTATTATGGGACTGTACTGGTATCTGTGAGCTCTTTAGAAGGAGCCATTCTTTCACAATTGTTTGTAAAGGTAGACAGCATGGCTAAGTGCTCGGACTATGTGAATCTACTCAGCTATCTCCATTAGTGCCATTGATTTTAAATTGAGCGCACACAAGACCCCTGTTCTGGTGGCCAATGGTGTTACAGAGGTAGAAATCCCACCGATTGGCCATTTACCAGCTATTCTATGGATAGATGATAACTTGTTATACCCATGTGCATATAGGAAAATAATTATATCTGTTCTAAAACCTTTTTTAACAGCAGAGGTGAAATATGAAAGCTATAGGTGTTAGTAATAATTAGGGGTAAAAAAACCTGTCAATAAACCTCAATGCAAGATAGGGGTGCTAGCTTGGAAGAATTATAGATTGCTATGACTAATCACTCTTACCTGCACATGCGGCTCTCTAAACCTGCAGACTCTATATGTTTGGAAATTAAATTGCTTTTGCCTGCAGCTCCATCTCAGTGTCTTCACATGAGCCTCTCAGTGCCAGGGCAGTTCTGTGGATAAAACCCTTGGTCCATTGGGAGATCCTGTTCTAAGAGAACAGAGAAATTTTAGTGTCCTCTGGCAAAGACTTGAGTAAAAGAAAGATTTAAAGTTCTAATAAATAAGTCAATATAGGGACAGCAGGAATCCTGACAAAAGGCATGGGGTATGACCGACAGCAGGAAAGTTACACTGCTCCTATATTCCCTACCGCTTGTCATATAACATTCAACTCACCGTATACAATGGCTCGGAACATAAATGTTGGATATACAGTATTATTTTTTAATATATATTTAAGTTAGGCACAATTATAATTTGAACTAATTATTATTCACCTAGTTTAGAAAAAGAGTTAACAATCCAAAAATAACCTTAGGTGAATTTTAAGTAAAATGTGGTTTTCCTAAAATGAAAACTTATCACTTATCTATAGGATAGGTGAGAAGTTTCTTATTGCTGGGGGTCCCAACTCGAACTCCATTTGATCATGAGAACAAGGATTCTGTATCCCCTCGTTGAGCATACACACTGCAGCTCCATTCAAAGTCTATGGGACTAAAGCCCGCTTTACACGCTACAATATATCTTACGATGTGTCGGCGGGGTCACGTCGTAAGTGACGCCACATCCGGCATCGTAAGGTACATTGCAGTGTGTGACAGGTACGTGCGATTGTGATTGAAAGTTAAAACGTTCATCGCATACACGTCGTTAAATCCTGCCGAATTGCACGTCGGGTTGTTCGGTGTTCCCGAGGCAGCACACATCGCAGTGTGTGACACCCCGGGAACATTGAACAGATCTTACCTGCCTCCCGCGGCTCCAGCCGGCAATGTGGAAGGAAGGAGGTGGGCGGGATGTTTACGTCCCGCTAATCTCCGCCCCTCCGCTTCTATAAGCCGGCTGCCACGTGACGTCGCTCTGACGCCGAACGTCCCTCCCACTCCAGGAAGTGGACGTTCGCCGCCCACATCGAGGTCGTATGGACGAGTAAGTACGTGTGACGGGGGTTAATCATTTGTGCGGCACATTCAATAAATTGAACGTGCCACACATACGATGAGGGCGTTGCAAATCGCATACGATATCGTATGCGAAATTGCAACGTGTAAAGCAGGCTTAACAGTGAGCTCTGTTAAAAAGGGCCAACCACCAGAATTTTCATATATAAACTAAAGCCAGTGCTATATATATATATATATATATATATATATATATATATATATATATGTGTATATATATATACACACATACATCATGCTGATTCTATACATACCTTTAGTTGTGAGATCGGATGTTCCTGAAATATAGGCAAGTAAAGTTTGTGAAATACACTTTTGCTTGATTGATAACAGCTACAGAATATCTAATAAGTGGGTCTGGTTTTGCTAGTTATTCCTGCCCCTGTCTGCTGCCTGTCCTTCCTCCCCTTGTCCTTTCTCCCTCCTTTCTTCCCCTGTTATAACAGAGACAGGGGGAGGAAGGACAGGCAGCAGACAGGGGCGAGAATAACTAGCAAAACCTGACCCATCTATTAGATATTCTGCAGTAGCTATCAATCAAGTAACAGTGCATTTCACAAACTTTACTTGCCTGTATTTCAGAAAGTATACATCCGATCTCACAACTAAAAGTATGGATAGAATAAGCATGATAGTGCCAGTATAGCTCTGGCTTTAGTATATATATGAAAATCCTGGTGGTTGGTCCTCTTTAACCCCTTAACGACCGCGGGCCGTAAAATTACGTCCTAAATGACATAATCTTACTGCCCGCGGTCCTCCGGCGGCAGCATGCCGCGATCGGCACACATCTCAGCTGATTTTCACAGCTGAGATGTGTGCCTGCTAGGCACGAGCAGAATCGTTATCTGCTCGTGCCGATTAACCCCTTATATGGCGCTGTCAATACATGACAGCGCCATTATAAGCGCGATCGCGGTAAAGTTTTACTTACCGCCGAAACCGGAAGTCACGTGACGCGATCACGTGACTCCCGATAGTTGTCATGGTAGCACAGGGTCATGTGATGACTCCTGTACTACACATGAATTGGTTTCACTTTCGCTGTGCCCGGGGCACAGCAAAAGAGAAAGACAGCGTATCTGCTGTTTACAGCCTTCCAGCTGTGATCAGCAGATACTGCAGAGCGATCGGAATGCTGATCGCAATAGCCCCCTAGGGGGACTAGTAAAATAAAAAAAAAAAAGTAAAAAAATAAGTTTTAAAAAATTAAAAAAAACCAAAAAAACCTAAAAGTTCAAATCACCCCCCATTCGCCCCATTGAAAATTAAAGGGTTAAAAAAATAAAAAATATACACACATTTGGTATCGCCGCGTTCAGAAACGCCCGATCTATCAAAATATAAAATCAATTAATCTGATCAGTAAACGGCGTAGCGGCAAAAAAATTCCAAACGCCAAAATGACGTTTTTTTGTCGCCACAACTTTTGCGCAAAATGCAATAAGAGGCGATCAAAACGTAGCATCTGCGCAAAAATGGTACCGTTAAAAACGTCAGCTCGAGACGCAAAAAATAAGCCGTCATTAAGCCTAAGATCCCGAAAAATGAGAACGCTACGGGTCACGGAATATGGCGTAAAACGTGCGCCACTTTTTTCGGACAAACTTCCGATTTTTTTTTAACCCCTTATATAAAAGTAAACCTATACATGTTTGGTGTCTACGAACTCGCACTGACCTGAGGCATCACACCCACACATCAGTTTTACCATATAGTGAACACAGTGAATAAAATATCTCAAAAACCATAGTGCTATCGCACTTTTTTTGCAATTTTTCAGCATTTGGAATTTTTTTGCCATTTTCTAGTACACAATATGGTAAAACTGATGGTTTCATTTAAAAGTACAGCTCGTTCCGCAAAAAATGAGCCCTCACATGACCATATTGACTGAAAAATAAAAAAGTTACGTCTCTCAGAAAAAGAATGGCGAAAAAAAAAAACGGAAAGCGAAAAATCGGCCGGTCGTGAAAGGGTTAATGGTGGGATCAGATACTTATCAGCAGGTTTCTTTAGTCAGTGTGATTCTTGGAAAACCGCCTATAATACGTATGACATATACGTTAACAGTATGCTTAAAGCACCACTCTACTTTTTTTCGTTGTTTTGTTTGTTTTTTGTTTCACCGGAGTGGTTCTTTCCATTTAAGTCCCCTGCCTCTTTCCTGATACCCACTTTCTGGCAGCTTTACCTTCACCACCCCACTAGTTGGTCTTTGGCAAATTGTTACCTTTCAGCAGCTCCAGTGTCTCAGAGCGCTGGAGGCCACAACTCAATACAAGTCTATGAGAGCCTCGTTCTTGCTCTCATAGACTTGTATTGAGCGGCTGTAATGTAACTTCTGACTTTTGGACAGTCAGAAGTTATGGGTACTAGATGGCACTGTGGGACAAAAGCGATGCTGAAAAAGGTGAAGCTGCCAGATGGTGATTATAGGGCGGGGGGCAGGGGACTTAGATTTAAAGCACCACTCCAGCTCTGAAATAAAAAAAAATGCTACAGTAGCACTTTAAATCAATCCAAGTTCCCTGCCCCCGTTCTTATACCTACCCTTCTATTACTGCCGCTACTATCGGTCTCCGGCGATTTATGACTTGCCAACAGCTCCGCCTCCAGTGCTTCATGGAACGTGCCGGAGGTCACAACTCAATGCATCTCTATGAGAGCCTCGTTCTGGCCCTCATAGAGATGCATTGGAAACTGGTGACATAACTTCTGACTTCCTACCAGTCAGAAGATACAGGACGTCGTTGTGGGATTGCAGCGACGTCAAAAAAGCCGGAGGGAGAGTATAAGACGAGGGACTTACATTCAGAGCACCACTTTAGCGCTAAAAAAAAACAACAAAATTGCTGGCCTGTAGCTTTAAATGTAGTTCTCCCCACAGTTCCTTCTGCCATGATTACTAATGACTTACGGTTGCTAATATACTGGCTTGTGACCGTCAATCACTAGGGACATGGTGGAAGAAGATGGGTAAAGGCAGGTGGATCGATGGGCTCATAAATACAGCGGACTCATAACTATATTTCTGCCATATTCTCTTTAAGGCTATTATATTAACAGTTCAGCATATTTTTGTGCTGTTGGTATAATAATCCAGCAGACTTGTCAAGACTATATGCTTTCCCTTCAGTAAACATGATGACAGGTCCAATGTAAATACATTCTGTTTCTACTGGTAACGATATGTGGTAGGGGTAGCAAATATATATACATGGTTGCATAGGGTTTGAGTTTGAGAGAAACCCAAAAATCCACTATATCTGCTGTTGGATAAAGTCTGCCGGGCTCCTTTGTTGACCTGGTGGCCTATCGCCGTCTTTATACTGAAATAGACATGCAAACACAGATTGGTCAATCGTGATGAGGAAGAGATTGTTGTATATAGTTGTAAATTCATATCATGCTGTACATAAAAGACTTACCTGTGTAACTTTAAATTGTGTTACCCTAAACACATTGTTGTTATGTGCACACAGTGCATTTTTTTATGAGTTTTTAGTGCAGTTTTGCCACAAAACTGCATGCTTAGCCTTATGTGTTATGATCCGATAACCGTGGAAGATTACAAAAAACTCTCATTGATGAAAAAACACCAAGAAACAGGAGTAGTTGGAACCTGAGCTGACCGCAATCCCCTGACTGTCAGACAACACTAGAAGTAGCCGTGGAGCGTTCCTAAAAACCTAGACGCTACGTCACAGCCTGGGAAACTAGCTACGCCTCACAGAATGAAATGAGGAAGTCTACCTTGCCTCAGAGTAGTCCCAAAAGGAGTAGGTAACCCCCCACATACAAAGATTACTGTGATATAGGAAAACACAATACTCAGATAGGAAAAATAGATTTAGCAAAGGCGAGGCCCAACTAACTTGATACAAAGAAAAGAAAAGGAACTGATTGTGGTCAGTACAAAATCCCTGTAGAAAAATACCAAACTCCTGATAGTAAAAAGGCCAGGAAGGTCATACGACCTCACCCCCACTATATCAGGTACTCCTGTAAATAATGGGAGAACAAAATACCAAAAAAGAACAAAAAAAATACAGAAGAGCAAATAGTCAAATCAGACAGGGATAAAATCCCTTTTCCTGTAGGAGGGCTAGCACAGGAGGAACCCCCATGTTCACAACACAATTGAAACAAAACTTCACTTGCAAGAAAACAGACACAAAGCAAAACAAGGAAAAACAACACCCTAAGGTGTAAACCAGGAAGCAAGGCAAAAAAATGAAAACCTGTCTGCAGAAGTCTTGCTCAGGGATACAGGGAAGGACAAAGCTCCAGGTCAGGAACAGAGACCAAGGAATATACAATTATAACCAGTGCCAGCTGGGCAAAAGGTGCTCTCCTATATAGACCAGACTTGTCTGCAATAGGACTTCCCCAATTCCCAATTAACACCGACACCTGTCTGAGTCACAGGCTCAGATTCAGCTCCACTACCATTCCTGGCCACCAAAGGAAGCTCCAGAACAGCACCCACATAGACAACGTTCACAACACTTATACCAGCAAAGTCAATGAGAATTCTGAATTGTGCATATGTTGCTTTTTTCCCTTGCACATTTGCACCAAAAAATAAACTGCAGCATGTCAATTCTTTTTGCATTTTTTTCCAGGGTTTTTTCCACCCCAAATGAATGAAAAATGCACTGAAAATGCGTCAAAAACACATTGAAAAAAAAGCTGCATTTTTCCTGCCAAGAGATGCAGAAGTTTCTGCAAACAAATGCTCAGCGCGAGCACATAGGCTATGAATGTAATTTAAAATATGAATGGAAAAGAACTTATAATTTAGTAAAAAATTCAGTGTAAGAGAAGGAAACAACATGTTTATTAAAGAAGACCTGTCACCAAGTCAAAAGTGGCCAGTTTTTGTTTTTATTTTATTCTCACTGTGCCCAAGTATTCAGGGTTTTTATTTTTATAATCCACCATACAGTTCCAAAAATGTGGACTTTTATTTTGTTCTTATTTTTATGGTCTTTTCCAAGGGGGGTATTGCTCGCTAGTTATATGGATTGGAATGATTGAGGGACATATCCCAACTGTTTTACTGCTGTGAAGGTGGACTCCCTTACCTCCTGGGCCCCTGGGTTGCACCAATTATATGTCCACACCTGAATTAGATACAGTCTTATTCATTTATGATTGGTTCACCTATTATTTACATGTTAAGGGCGCTTTACACGCTACAATATATCTTACGATGTGTCGGCGGGGTCACGTTGTAAGTGACGCACATCTGGCATCGTAAGTTACATTGTAGCGTGTAACAGCTACATGTGATTGCGATTGAACGGTAAAACGTTCATCGCATGCACGTCGTTCAATTCCTAAAAATTGAAAGTCAGGTTGTTCATCGTACCCGGGGTAGCACATATCGCAGTGTGTGACACCCCGGGAATGATGAACAGATCTTACCTGTGTCTTGCGGCTCCCGCCGGCAATGCAGAAGGAAGGAGGTGGGCGGGATGTTTACGTTTCGCTTATCTTCGCCCCTCCGCTTCTATTAGCCGGCTGCCGCGTGACGTTGCGGTGACGCCGAACGTCCCTCCCACTCCAGGAAGTGGATGTTCACCACCCACATCGAGGTCGTATGGACAGATAAGTACGTGTGATGGGGGGGTTACTCGTTTGTGCGACACGTTCAACAAATTGAACGTGCTGCACATACGATGGGGGCGGTTACGATCGCATACGATATCGTATGCTAAATCGTAACATGTAAAGCAGGCTTTAGGCTGGTTAACCGTGTTGGCTTTGGTGATGCAGAGGCTGAATATATTCACCTATCTATGTAGTACATCACTATAACTCAGGGGTTCTCAACGTGTGGCACAGGAGTCACATGTGGCTTGCGGGCCCGTGATGTGTGGCGTGCGAATACATTCCAGCTTGGTGCATAAGCATCAGGTCTAGCAAACAGCTATAAAGAGCAGGTGGTCTACAGATGGTGAGCAGGTGGGACTCCTGGATCTTGGCAAACTGCTTTGGTGTAATTTCTGTGGAAAAACTTTTTCTATAATTATACTGGTAATGGGGGTCTACTGTTAGGGAGGCAGGAGCTGAATGTCGCTCGTGACCCTCTCTCAGGGCTGAATGTGGCTCACGACCCTCTCTCAGGGCTGAATGTGGCTCGTGATCCTTTTTCAGGGCTGAATGCGGTTTACGACCCTCTCTCAGGGCTGAATGTGGCTCACGACCCTCTCTCAGGGATGAATTTGGCTCGCGACCCTCTCAGAGCTGATTGTGGCTTGTGACCTGCTCTCAGGGCCGAATGTGGCTTGAGACCCTCTCTCAGGGCTGAATGTGGCTCACGACCCTCTCTCAGGGCTGAATGTGGCTCGTGACCATCTCTCAGGGCTGAATGTGGCTCGCGACCCTCTCTCTGGGGCTGAATGTGGCTCGTGTTCCTCTCTCAGGGCTGAATGTGGTTCGCGACCCTCTCTCAGTGCTGAATGTGGCTTGAAAGCCTCTCTCAGGGCTGAATGTGGCTCATAATCCTCTCTCAGGGCTGAATGAGGCTCGTAACCCTCTCTCATGGCTGAATGTGGCTCGTGATCTTCTCTCAAGGCTGAATGTGGCTTGTGACCCTCTCTCAGGGCTGAATGTGGCTCATGACCCGCTCTCTGGACTGAATGTGGCTCACGACCCTCTCTCAGTGCTGAATGTTGCTCCCAAGGTCAGAAAGGTTAGGGACCTCTGCTCTACTGTATCTATCCACCATCCTTCCTTACCATACCTGTTCCAAATGCTTATTTACGCTTTTTTTTTGTTGTGTCACCAAATTTTCAATGTCATAATGTATAATAACTGGGGAATATATACATTTTAATAAGTGTGTTAATAAAATATTTAGAATTATTAGGGGAGGTTATTCATTTATGTTCATCCTTTCTAAGGGAACCACATGATTCCCTACCACATGGCTGTTAAACAGCGGTATAAGAAAAAGCAGTAAAATACATTTTCCTATACAATGGATGACTATAAAAATAAAAAACCTTTATCTCTCGCCATATGCTTTTTTTTTTCCCAAAAGGAGTAATTAAGTGGTGCATGCAACCGTATGCCTACCTATACATACGATGGGTGGCCAGAACGTTGTTCCCATCTCCGAGATCCTATACCAATATGTTGTAGGTGTAATAATATTAGCAAATGCCTCCAAATAGAAATGTAGTATAGTTCTCCTAATTAGCTATGTCGCAAACCTAATGTGCAAGGCTTTGCAGCTTAGGAATTCATTGTTATGACCATGAGCAACTAAGTAAGTAGCTGTCACTACATGAGTGGTTGAAACCATGGATACCTAAGCGGCAATGCGCTGCACATGAGGTAAGAGACATAGCTAATCAGAACTATACTACATTTCTAATTGGAGATATTTGCTAATATTATTAAAATTACACCTACTACATATTGATATAGGATGTTGAAGATGTGAATATTCCTTTAAGGACCCCATAAATATTAGATGAATGGCTGACGAACCTGTTGATATCAACGGGTTCAGATGACAGTCTAATGTGTATCGGGGCACCCTACTGATTGTCGCGGAGATGTCAATTGGGCATGTCGGTTTTCAGACAGCCAAACTCATTGTCCTCCCGGAGATATGTTTCCAGTCAACATCAGCCGGTGGCTTTCACATAGAGAACACAGGAGCGCTTGTTCTGCCGAGCGCTCCTGTGCATGGCAGTCTTATGAGATGGCTGTCGGCCGAATGATTGGCCAAAGCATCTTTTGGCCATTAGCCATCTAATCCATATCACTGGCTTTACTTGTCATGTAAACAGATAGATGATTGGAAAATAATGTCCTATGTTTTAAGTGGATGATCCCTACACGGCAGCTTCAGACAGGTAAAGACTAGAAAGCTGTATTTAGCCTCTCCTACACAGTTATGCAGTATAATTTTCCAGACCGATAGCCAGGTAATGTGGGGGTGATGACAAGCGGTTCAGATTATTAGATGCGATCGATAACGCACAAGGAAGTCTTCCAACATGTTTGTAAAGCTCCTTTCAATCATGTTGACAATCACTGCTCCAGTGGCCAGAGGATAGCCCTCTGTAGTGGTGACTTTCATGACACCAAAATCTGCCAGTGTTAAAAGCTGTCTGCAATCTCTGTAACATTTAGGTTTTCCACCATGACACTGTCAATCTAACGTTATATTATTTGACACAGCTGCATGCTTCATTGGGATACATAAAACTGCATGTTTGTCTAAACAAACATACCTCACACATTAGCTTTTGCAGCAGTCGCCCAAAGCGTTTTATCTATAGATGCAGCACTTCTGAACCCCGCGTGAATTGTGTAGACAGCTGCAAGCAAATAACATAAAGAGAATTAATAAGATGTGCTCCATTTTTTTCACCATCCCGTTTAAAGCGGTGGTGTCTGTTGTGTTGGAAGGTATAATTATCATTAATGAGCAGTATTAGCCTTTGACAAGATACATTACACAAAAACAAATGCATTGTGGGAAATGGGGTACATATACATTATCACTGGCAGACAGACAGAAAAGGGCACTGTGCAAGAACAATATATGGGTCCTTTGCAGCCCATGAGGTTATCAAAATGCACAATTCCACCTGCTTGAGAAGTAGAAATGTGCCCCTCACCTCTTGGGACACATTGCATCAATCATATGTTTGCCCATGTACACTATTTCAATGTAGGGCGATAAATAATTGTGTACCCTAAGGCTGCATGCCCACCATCAGGGTTTACAGCGTTTTTCACTGCGTCCGTTTTATTCTGAGTGTCCGCGTGACCCCCGGGTCCGGGCGACCCCTCGAGCCGTACTGTAGGCCCCGGATCTGAGCAGCGCTGGCTGCTGGCACGGGGGCGGCACAGTGTCATCACCACATTTTTTTGCTTAAAAAATTTATTTTCCTATTTTCCTTCTCTAAGGCTACTTTCACACTTGCGTTGAACGGTATCCGTTGCATTGCGTTGTGTGACGGATGCAACGGATGCTGCAAAACAACGCAATCCGTTTTTTTTTTTTGTTTTTTTTACAGTTTTACCGTCAGCAGACTATTGTGAATGATCAGCTGATCGCTAACAGTAGCCGGCCGCCGGGTGATCAGCTGATCGTTCGGTCACCGACAATGTGTTGTGGGGGCGGGAGCGGGGGGCAAAGTGCAAAGTGGGTGGAGCCGAGCGGGGCCATGGCTGAGGACGTCAGTGCCGCAGGGACTGCATCGCTGGGGGACAGGTGAGTGAGTGTGAGAGTGAGTGAGTGAGTGAGTGTGTGTGTGTGTGTGTGATTGTGTGTGTGTGTGTGTGTATACATACGGAGTGCAGGAGGGGGGCGGAACCGAACGGGGAAGTGTCGGGCTCCTGGCACACGTAACCAGGGTTCCTTGGTTACCCGATGTGTACCCTGGTTATGGGTGCAGGGAGCCAGAGAGAGCATGCGCAGTGAAATCCAAAGGATTCCGCTGCTCAAAAAAACCTTACATGCTGCGTTCCTTCCACCCGACGCAGCGTCAAAATAACGACGCTACGTCGTCCGGCGGATGCCACGCTGACACTTGCGTTACAGTGCGTCATCCATACAAGTCTATGAAGAATAGCGCAGTGCGTTAACGGACTGCACTATTCTCCATAGTGACGGACTCCGCTGAACGCAAGTGTGAAAGTACCCTAAAAAAAGGGTGTGTCTTATAGTCCGAAAAATACGGTAACTGAAAAGATGGTAATAATAGCAAGCTTTCGAGACTACTCAGGTCTGAGCCTGATGAAGAGACCTGAGTAGTCTCAAAAGCTTGCTATCATTACCATCTTTTCCGTTAGCCATTATAAGGTATCAACCACTGAGGACTCTCAGTTCTTTTAAACATTTTTTTTTTATCAACAACCACCAGTAAGTCTGGATCACAACACCTCACCAGACCAGTATAGGTAAACTATAGCTTGCATTAATGAAATAGTCCAGCCAGCATATATAGGAGGGGAGCCAACATGATTGGCTCCCCCACAGCATGTGATCAAAGAGAGTAACAAACAGCCCAGCAGAGATTAACTCCTGCTAGCCTGCTGAAGCCTGTGGGTTGACGTCCTTGTCTTCCTGTGCTGATCATAGACCTCAGAGATGTTAGAATGCAGAGTGCCAGAATCTGTAGTCTCCATAGATCCTGATGTCGCCATGACAGTTGTTGATGCCTGCAAAAATCTCCTTGTGACACTTACAATGTCAGCACTAGTCTGTATTATATAAGTGGTGGCATTCAGTACAGATACAGTTGTGAACAGGTCTCAATGCTCCTTATGTTATAGAAAAGAAGAACAAGGTCAAGTGCTATAATATCTAGGAATAACTATACACGCAGCCCCATATTTATAGTCCATATATTGCTCTTAGGCTGCATAATATCTCTATAGACAGTTGAGAATCTGATGGCTGGTATGTGGTGGGCTCAATTATATCTGCTCTTTACTGGAGTGCGGCCTCTGACTATAAACTGAGATCAATCCATTCTGAAATGTTGTTATTTCACTTCTTGAATGTCCAGGATATAATAGGAGGGAATCTCCTGAGCTCCTCAGCAGAGCAGCAGAGTCTCCCGTGGAGCCGGAGTCTGTCTGATGGAGGCAGTCAGTCATAGACGACTCACTGCAGGACGTTCATTGCCCACATGTCACTTTCTGGCAGTAGTAAAGATCAGCATGAGAGCATGAAGAAGGGGATGATTAGATGTGTGTTTTATATACTCTACACTGGGGATGCTTTTATGGGGGTGCAGAAGCTATGTAGCAATGAACTATGTAGCAATGGTAACTATTTTATAAGGAGGAACTGTTGTTAATATTATGGGTGTCACAATTATGGGGGCACTATGGCTGTCATCATTATGAAAACACTATGGCTGTTACCATTATCAGGACCCTATGGCTGTCACCATTACGTGGACACCATGGCTTTTGACCATTAGGCTGGAGTCACACTTGCGAGAGACTCGCATCACCTGGCATGGCCACACACTCTCCTGACAGGAGCGGGTCAGCTGCATGTATTTCTATGCAGCTGAGATGCTCCTGTCCGGAGAGCTGCAGGCCATGTCGGGTGAAGTGATGCAAGACTTGCAAGAGTCTCTCACAAGTGTGACTTCGGCCTCAAGGGGAGACTATGGCTATAAATATTATGTGGACACTAAGGTTTTCACCAATATGTGGACACTATGGCTGCCACCGTTTCGTGAATACGACGACTGTCACCATTTCCAGGACAATATGGCTGTTACCATTACATGGACATTATGGTTGTTACCATTTCGTAGACACTATGGCTGCCACTATTATAAGGACACTATGGCAGTCACGATTGCAAGGACACTTTGGCTGTCAGCATTACGAGAACACTATGGCTGTCACCATGATGAGGACACTATGGCTGTCACCATTAGGTGGACACCATGGCTTTGACCATTAAGGGGATACTATGGCTGTTAATATTACGTGGACACTATGGCTGTTACCATTATGTGGACATTATGGTTGTTACCATTACGTAGACACTATGGCTGTCACCATTATGGGACACAATGAGTGTCACCATTACAAGGACATTATTTCTGTCATCATTGTGAGGACAATATGGCTGTCACCATTTCCAAGACACTACGGCTGTTACCATTACGTGGACACTAAGGCTGTTACCATTACGTGGATACTATGGCTTTCTCCATTACGTGGACATTATTTCTGTCACCATTGTAAGGACACTATGGCAGTCATGATTACGTGGACACTTTGGCTACCCCCATTATAAGGACACTATGACTGTCACCATTATAAGGACACTATGGCTACCACTATTATGAGGACACTATGACTGTCACCATTCTGAGGACACTATGACTGTCACCATTATGATGACTCTATGGCTGCCACCATTATGAGGATACTATGACTGCCACCATTATGAGGACACTATGACTGTCACCATTATGAGGACACTATGACTGTCACCATTATAAGGACACTATGGCTACCACTATTATGAGAACACTATGACTGCCACCATTATGAGGACACTATGACTGTCACCATTATAAGGACACTATGGCTGTCACCATTATGAGAACACTATGGCTGTCACCATTATGAGGACACTATGGCTACCACTATTATGAGAACACTATGACTGCCACCATTATGAGGACACTATGACTGTCACCATTATAAGGACACTATGGCTGTCACCATTATGAGGACACTATGGCTGTCACCATTATGAGGACACTATGGCTACCACTATTATGAGAACACTATGACTGCCACCATTATGAGGACACTATGACTGTCACCATTATAAGGACACTATGGCTGTCACCATTATGAGAACACTATGGCTGCCACCATTATGAGGACACTATGACTGTCACCATTATGAGGACACTATGGCTGTCACCATTATGAGGACACTATGGCTGTCACCATTATGAGGACACTATGGCTACCACCATTACATGTAAACTATGGCTGTCACCATTGTGAGGACACTACGGCTGTTATCATTACATGTACACTATGGCTGTCACCATTACATGTACACTATGGCTGTCACCATTATAAGGACACTATGGCTGTCACCATTATAAGGACACTATGACTGCCACCATTATAAGGACACTATGACTGCCACCATTATAAGGACACTATGACTGCCACCATTGTGAGGACACTATGACTGTCACCATTGTGAGGACACTATGACTGTCACCATTATGAGGACACTATGACTGCCACCATTGTGAGGACACTATGACTGTCACCATTGTGAGGACACTATGACTGTCACCATTATGAGGACACTATGACTGTCACCATTATGAGGACACTATGACTGTCACCATTATGAGGATAATATGGCTGTCACCATATGGGGGCTCTTTTGAGGCGGCCACTATTTGGGGTACACAATCTGTCACTATTATGAGGACAATAAAGCCAGCATTGTTATGTAAACACTATGGAAAGTTTATATGTTAAAAATTAGTAAATAGGAGGGACTTTATTTACACAGAGCACCAATTTATAAATCACCTCAGCAAAATGTGAAGGAGACTACAGTGAGTTTTGGACCCATTTGTTTGGGAGTCTCTGTTACACCACAGCTAAAAGAGGAGGAGCTTCGGACAACCACCAATCAGGCGTCGTCATCATCTCCTCACACTGCGCGCTCAAATACTAGCTGGCGTCTGATTGGTTACTTCTCTCCTCGCCAGTCTCTGTCCTGAGGCGAGTCATTTTAGGCGGGAAAGAAAATAAACCGCAGCGTTTTTCTTCCACACGACGCAGCCCGTGCATCGCTTATGGAAGGAAGGAAGCGCTGCCGTCGCTGCTCAGCATACCCCCTTCACGGGGCCCCCCAGCCAGGGCCGGTTGTTGGCAGCAGCCCCGGAGCCGCAGCTCTGCCGCCGGGGGAGAGAGGTAATAAATAACCCGGAGAGAGAGCAGCGTCTGACCTAACAAATACCCACTGGAAAATCAGCACATCCCACCCCCGAGCCTGGAGCCAGCTGCAGACAGACAGGAGGGACAGGCTGCCAATAATACAACCTCCCACATACCTGTCAGTGTAATGTCTGTGACTGTAGTCAGCAGAGTGGCCGCCTGGCCTGTGCACAGAGATCAGGGCACGGCCTGTCATCTCCTCAGAGCATGGAGGACACACACTGATGAATGTGGACTGATGTGTATAGACAAAGTCGCCATCCTATGTATTCTCCTATCATTCCCCGTGGTGATTATATGTGACGTGAGGCTATACCGCACACATCTGTATGCAGACGACTCGTCAGCCCTCGGTGACCCTCTCTGGGCGAGTACCGGGGGCCCTATTATGTCCGAAGTCCACTTCTAACAACCACAGTACATATATACCCCCCTACATGTACATGTGACGCCCTGGACTAGTCAGGTAGTCACAGGTAGGCCCTTGCACAAACACCTGTCTCCTAACAAGGTAACAGCAGCCAACAAAAAATCCCTGAGTCACCCCTCTCAGGTCTTGGGGTGGAGCCAGGCGGTTGGCCATGCCCACCGATGAGTTCGGATAGCCTGAGGCGGGAAAAACACAAACAGATCAGTTTTGGAGTTGAAAGAGAGTAGTGGTAAAAAGTAAGGGGACCTTCACACTTAGCGATGCAGCAGCGATCCGACCAGCGATCTGACCTGGTCAGGATCGCTGCTGCATCGCTACATGGTCGCTGGTGAGCTGTCAAACAGGCAGATCTCACCAGTGAACAGCCCCCAGCCAGCAGCGACGTGCAAGCGACGCTGCGCTTGCACGGAGCCGCCGTCTGGAAGCTGCGGAGACTGGTAACTAAGGTAAACATCGGGTATGGTTACCCGATGTTTACATTAGTTACCAGCGCACACCGCTTAGCTGTGTGTGCAGGGAGCCGCGCACACTGAGCGCTGGCTCCTTGCTCTCCTAGCTGCTGTACACATCGGGTTAATTAACCCGATGTGTACAGCAGCTACATGTGCAGAGAGCCGGAGCCGGCAGCACAGGCAGCGTGAGAGCTGCGGAGGCTGGTAACTAAGGTAAATATCGGGTAACCACCTTGGTTACCCGATGTTTATCTTGGTTACAAGCTTACCTCAGCTGTCAGACGCCGGCTCCTGCTCCCTGCTCGCTTCATTTGTCGCTCTCTCGCTGTCACACACAGCGATCTGTGTGTCACAGCGGGAGAGCGCCTTTGAAGAAAACAAACCAGGGCTGTGTGTAACGAGCAGCGATCTCGCAGCAGGGGCCAGATCGCTGCTCATTGTCACACACAGCGAGATCGCTAATGACGTCACTGCTGCGTCACAAAAAGCGTGACTCAGCAGCGATCTCGGCAGCGAGCTCGCTGTGTGTGAAGCACCCCTTAATGTCTGTCAGGGATCTGGGTCATAGCCCGGATACCCTGTGGCCAGGAGGCAGATGGTGGTTGCTGCCTGCAGGAGCCGGGAAGACGGCTGGTGGAACCGTAAGGGACCGGGACAGGGTAGTGGCCGCCGGTACCGAACCGGGGAACCAACTGGAAACCGGAGCACCAGGAGGGGTACTCAGACCCAGAACGAGGTCCAGAAGCCCCTGGACCACGTCAAATTTAGTGATTGAGGTCTGGACCTTAGGTCCTTTCCCGTCCCAAGACCCGAAAGACGGCAACAGCCCACCGAGGGGGATAGAAAGCCACCGCACAGGCAGAGAGATCCCACAGGTCAGCGCCTGCGGGCAAACAGGTTCCCCGATACACATAAAGCCGGGGAGCGTACTACCATTGCTGAAGCATAGGCAGTCAAATTCTACAAAACGAGGTGCAGGAGAAAGGCGGGAACCACCGAATCGGGTGGGGGACCAAGCGCTGCCGGCTGCGGGCACCGACCACCATCCTTTTGGTTTACCAGAGACTCCGGTGTATCTGTCATAGTGAGTACAACAGTGCCCTCGGGTTGCGCACCGCGCTGCACCAACACGCCCGCACCTCGCAACCACCGGGCCCTGGCACCCCCCCCCCCCCCACCCACGGAGGGGTCAACACCAGGCTGCACAACACCGTCCCCGGGAGCCTAGTTAACGGCAGCAGTGGTGTCCACATTCACCACAACCCATGGGTGGCGTCACGAACTTATATCCCTAAACACCACGGCCCTGGCCGTGAACCTCCCCACCGAAGATCACCCTCCTTCAGGCTACATGCACACACTGCACTTTTGTTGTCACAAAAAAACGGCACCTTTGAGACATCAAAACTGCACCTTGTCCCAGAAATGTAAAAAAAACCCCCACTTGTTATAATGGTGCGTTTTTGACCATGCGGTTTTTTTTCAGTAGAAGCAAGCCAAAATCGCAAGAAGATAGAACATGCTGCAGTTTTTTTTGTCAGAAGTTGGTGACAAACTGGAGACAAAAAAAACTAGAACATGCGCACAGCAAATCTGAATTCTCATAGACTTTACAGGGAAGTCAAAAGGGGGAACTTTTTGAGATCCTAACTGCACCAACAAACGCGTCAAAAACTTGCGCTTGCACATTGAGCCTAAGATGTTAGAACTGGTGCCTCAAAAATAAGAATACAGGGTGCCGAAGGCATTGTTATGGTTCATTTGGAGTGATTACTGAGGCCCCCCCCCCGTAAAAGCCATGCTATTTATACTAGTGGACTGCAGAGGAGATATGAAATATTACAGTACTTTACAAGGGATCCCAGGTTCAATTTATCCACAGTAAAAAAATATATGAAAATTCCAATCACCCACCATTTCCCTAAACATAAATACAATCTAAAAAGTAAAAAATATGTTTGATATTGCCGTGTGCTAAAAGGAGTTGTCCATGTCTGAGGACATTTTTTTGATGGGGGGGTCTAAAAATGTTGTTTTTTTTTTTTTTCCAACTTGGTTCCATTGAAGATTTTGCACCGTTTGTCTTTTACAGACTTTGTTTCTTTGCGTATTCAACTTTGATGTGGTCTGTGGTCATAAATCTGTGGAGGCGACTTAAAAAAAAGATAACCGTATGTGCATGTGACGTCTTTTAGGGTTCGCTCACATCTGCATATAAATATGCCGAGTGCAATGCAATAAAAAAAATCGCATTGCACTTGCACCAATGTTATTCAATGAATCAGAGTTGATCTGAGTTTTCTTCAAATGTTATCTGGCTAAGGAAAAAAAGCATGCTGCGTATGGTCATGTAAAAAATGCCCGAGATTCGCAAATGCATGTCTATGGGTGCTAGAGAAAAAACACGACACACGGACCATCTGTATGCCGTCTATTATTTACGAATACATCGCGATTCTGTAGCAAAGAACACTGTAAATGATTATTGTAGAATAATAGCTGCTGAGAAAAAAAACGCATTGAATACGGAGGCCAGGCGAGAAAATAAAAAAATTGCACACTCGCATGAAATACGGAATACCAACTTGATTTCTCTTGCTTTACTGTTATGGATAAAAATCGGTGCAATTTTTTTTATATGCAGATGTGAGTGAACCCTTCTTAGATGAACCTGACGGGATTTTCAGGAGGAAGACACTTCAGGCCATACCAGCACAATTTGTCCTGACGCTTCTTTTTTGGCCTCTTTTTGTTTGTTTCTTGCAACGCCTTTTTTAACTTATATTGAATAACCTAGTCAAGACTGGTCAGGTCACTTTTTTAACTGCTCGGTGTCTTTGGAAACTTGAAGAAATTACAAAAGATGGAACACATACAACAGCCATTTGTTTGCGGTCCCCATGTTCATTCCTTTTGACGTTTTTTAGACAGGTTTCGGGTGAGATCCAACTGACAATTACGTAGTGAGCACATTCCCTATATGCTTACAAACTCTCCTGTCAGATCAACCCCACCCTGAGTGTCAGCTGACTGCAACCAATCACAGGCGCCAGGACGGCCGGTGGGCGGGGAAAGCAGTGCAAGTGTCTGCGGGTCAGTATGGTGGTATAAAAATTAATTCATAAATAAAACAATTGGCATAGGGTCTCCGTATTCTGATACTAGCACAGATAAAGCTGCAGCTGTCGGGCTTTATCATGGCTGTGTATAAAAATAAGCCCAGAGTCACACGTGCAAGGGACTCGCATCACATCACCAGGCAGCTGCACAATCTCCTGACAGGAGCGTGCAGGTGTATAGAAACACATGCTGCCGACCCGCTCCTGTCAGGAGAGTGTGCAGCTGTGCCGGGTGATGCGGTGCAAGACTCGTGCGAGTCTAGCATGACATCACCCAGTAGCCGCCACACTCTCCTTACAGGAGCATGCGGATACATAGAAACACATGCTACCGACCCGCTCCTGTCAGAAGAGTGTGTGGCTGTGCCGGGTGATGCGATGCGAGATTCGTGCGAGTCTGGCATGACATCACTCGGCACGGCCTGCCGCTCTCCAAACATGAGCGTGCAGGTACATAGAAACACAACAGCTGACCCACTCCTGCTAGGAGAGTGTGTGGCTGTGTCAGGTGATGCGACGCGAGACTCCCGCGAGTCCCTCGCAAGTGTTATTCCGGCTTAAGAGAACCGTATGCGGCTTTTTTTTTTAACTAAATATAAAAAAACGATGTGCAGTCCCCCCAATCTTGTTACCCAGCCAAGATAAAGCCAGCTGGGGGCTGGTATTCTCGGCCTGCAGCCGCCCGGTATACATTAGATGTGACAATTCCAGTGATTTACCGACTCTTGCGGTGGCAGTCGGGGTAACAGCAGGGGTTAATAACAGTGCACAGCTGCTACTAAACCCTAGGTAGTGATGGCACAGGCGTCTATGAGATCCCTGCATCACTAACCTGTAGATGAAAGTAAATAAGTACAAACACAGAGAAAAAATCGTTTCTTTGGAATAAAATACAAAAACACACCCTCTTTCACCACTTTATTAACCTCCAACACACCCCTCCAGGTCCGACGTAATCTACACGAGGTCCCACACTGCTTCCAGCTTTGCTGCATCTCACAGCGAGCGGCCATAGAACTAGACCGCCAGCTGTGAGTGTACACAATGACTGAGCCACAATGAGCAATGACTGTAGGCAGACGCTTTCACAGGCTCGGGGCACGTCTGACTGCAACCAATCACAGATGACAGGACTGCCAGTGGGCGGGGAAAGCACGGAAGGCTGTGTGTATGCGATGAGCCTAATACGCAGTACAGGAATGAATGCACGACCCGGAAGCAGTTTGCTGCCATGATACCGAGTCGCCGTAAGTATGAAACGCTCGCTTAATTCTTTTTTTTCTTTATTTTTCTATTAATTTCCCCAGTGCCAAATCCGGATCGTACACCCAGAATCCCGGGCCCGAGTCCAGCACTTGGGCACCTTTGAAACTGCGTGGATCCGGACTATAACAGTCCGGGTCCACTCAGCCCTATATGTAAGGCCTTACCTAACTTTCGTACTTCATGTGCAATAAGAAAACCAAAAGTGTAAATAAGATATATATATATATATATATATATATATATAATATTCTGTCTACAAACATAAAATATTGTTACAGATAATGATACAAGACATACATTGAGATACAGTGTACATACATATGAATTATTATAGCCAGTCAAGTGGCAGCATTTAACCTAAATTGATTGTGGATTTGCTATTTTCAAGCCCTAAGCACTCGCCTCTCCTCTACCCACCCAACTCGGGAAAAAAAAATTAGTCAAAATATTTCATGTACCACAAAATGATTCCAATAGCAACTACAACCTATAAGCAAACAGCAAGCCCCCATACAGCGACATCAATGCAAAACTGTTATGACTGTCAAAATGCAGTGATACAAAAAGGACTTTTTATTGTGCAAATGTACTAAAGCAGAAAGAGAGTCATTTGGTATTACCATATTTGTACCTTAAAGGCCCTGTCACACACAAAGATAAATCTTTGGCAGATCTGTGGTTGCAGTGAAATCATGGACATACAGTGCTGGTCAAAAGTATTGGCACCCCTGCAATTCTGTCAGATAATACTCAGTTTCTTCTTGAAAATGATTGCAATCACAAATTCTTGGGTATTATTATCTTCATTTAATTTGTCTTCAATGAAGAAAAAAAAAAATGTCATAAAGCCAAATTGGATATAATTCCACACCAAACATAAAAAAGGGGGTGGACAAAAGTATTGGCACTGTTTGAAAAATTATGTGATGCTTCTCTAATTTGTGTAATTAACAGCACCTGTAACTTAACTGTGGCACCTAACAGGTGTTGGCAATAACTAAATCACACTTGCAACCAGTTAACTCAACCTCTGTCCTGTGTCCTTGTGTGTACCACATTGAGCATGGAGAAAAGAAAGAAGACCAAAGAACTGTCTGAGGACTTGAGAATCCAAATTGTGAGGAAGCATGAGCAATCTCAAGGCTACAAGTCCATCTCCAAAGACCTGAAAGTTCCTGTGTCTACGGTGCGCAGTGTCATCAAGAAGTTTAAAGCCCATGGCACTGTGGCTAACCTCCCTAGATGTGGAAGGAAAAGAAAAATTGAGGAGAGATTTCAACGCAAGATTGTGCGGATGGTGGACAAAGAACCTCGACTAACATCCAAACAAGTTCAAGCTGCCCAGCAGTCCGAGGGTAGAACAGTGTCAACCCGTACTATCCGTCGGCGTCTGAATGAAAAGGGACTGTATGGTAGGATACCCAGGAAGACCCCACTTCTTACCCAAGACATAACAAAGCCAGGCTGGAGTTTGCCAAAACTTACCTGAGAAAGCCTAAAACGTTTTGGAAGAATGTTCTCTGGTCAGATCAGACAAAAGTAGAGCTTTTTGGGAAAAGCCATCAACATAGAGTTTGCAGGGGAAAACAAAGGCATTCAAAGAAAAAAACAGTACTGTAGTCCCTACAGTCAAACATGGCGGAGGTTCCCTGATGTTTTGGGGTTGCTTTGCTGCCTCTGGCATTGGACTGCTTAACCGTGTGCATGGCATTATGAAGTCTGAAGACTACCAACAAATTTTGCAGCATAATGTAGGGCCCAGTGTGAGAAAGCTGGGTCTTCCTCAGAGGTCATGGGTCTTCCAGCAGGACAATGACCCAAAACACACTTCAAAAAGCACTAGAAAATGGTTTCATAGAAAGCACTGGAGACTACTAAAGTGGCCAGTAATGAGTCCAGACCTGAATCCCTAAGAACACCTGTGGAGAGATCTCAAAATGGCAGTTTGGAGAAGGCATCCTTCAAATCTCAGGGACCTGGAGCAGTTTGCCAAAGAAGAATGGTCTAAAATCCCAGCAGAGCATTGTAAGAAACTCATTGATGGTTACCGGAAGCAGTTCGCAGTTATTTTGACTAAAGGTTGTGCAACCAAGTTTTAAGGCCGCTTTACACGCTGCGACATCACTCAAGCGATCTCGTTGGGGGTCACGGAATTTGTGATGCACATCCGGTCGCTTTAGCGATGCCGTTGCGTGTGACACCTTTGAGCAATTTTACATCGTTGCAAAAACGTGCAAAATCGCTCATCGGTGACATGGGGGTCCATTCTCTAAAATCGTTGCTGCAGCAGTAACAAAGTTGTTCCTCGTTCCTGCGGCAGCACACACCTCAGGAACGAGGAAGCTCTCCATACCTGCCTCCCGCCCGCAATGCGGAAGGAAGGAGGTGGGTGGTATGTTCGTCCCGCTCATCTCCGTCCCTCTCATCTCCGTCCCTCCGCTTCTATTGGGCAGCAGTTCAGTGACGCAGCTGTGACTTTGCTGTGACGCTGAACGAACCGCCCCCTTAGAAAGGAGGCGGTTCGCCGGTCACAGCGACGTCGCAGGGCAGGTAAGTAGTGTGACGGGTCTGGGCTATGTTGTGCGCCACAGGCAGCGATTTGCCCATGTCGCACAACCGATGGGGGGGCGGGTACCCACGCTAGCGATATCGGTCACGATATCACAGCGTGTAAAGCGGCCTTTAGGCTAAGGGTGCCAATGCTTTTGTCTGGCCCGTTTTTGGAGTTTTGTGTGAAATGATCAATGATTTGATTTTTGTTTCATTCTCTTTTGTGTTTTTTCATTGCAAGCAAAATAAATGAAGATAATAATACCAAAGAATTTGTGATTGCAATCATTTTCAAGAAGGAACTGAGTATTATGTGACAGAATTGCAGGGGTGCCAATACTTTTGGCCAGCACTGTATTGTTCCATTTGTACACAACCACAAACTTGGCACTGATTGTCCACAATTTCACTGCAACCACAGATCTGCCGCAGATTTATCTCTGTGTGTGACAGGGACTTAATAGTACCATAAAGATAAGATTTTTTTTGTGCCGAAACAGTTTTAAAAAAATTGGAAAAAAGAATGACAGGATTGCTGGATTTTTGTTTGTGCTTTCTCCTGCCCCCCCAAAAATGAACAAAAGCTAGTTCATCAGACTGATGTCACACATTGTGGTTTTACAAAGTTTTAAAAATGCTTGAGTATAGTCCATATAAATATATTGGGAAAATGCCACGTGTCATAAAGTGGTGTATATTAGGCAGCAACTGATCAGTAGTTACTCATTTTGATGCGTTGGAGGCATATCATTTGATCAATTTTGACATGGTAGGGTGTAGTGGTGAGTACTTACAAAAAAATGGCCCATAGAAGGACAACCTTTGAACTAGTAAGTCATGGATGCAAGAGTTCAGTAAAAAGAGTACCACTGCCCTGGTTCATTCCTCCATGGCTGCTGGACATGGGAATTATACATTTCTGCAACCCAGCATCCTGGACACTTCTTAAAGAGAACGTGACATCTGATACATGCTGCCCAATCCATGGGCAGCATGTGTCAGGCACTGGCTGTATGAACTCAGCCAGGTACTGTATGTTTAACTCTGAAACACTGCGGCTATTGAGAGAACATACTTCTAGTACCTGCCGGGAGCCGAGACTAGTTGGACTGCCTATACTCACACATTGGCAAAGACCTGTCAGTCCAGGGACGTGGGTGGGGAGAGGTTGACAGGGACCCACCTGTACTACTAGTGTCCAGTGGATAGTAAAAGTATGGGGGTTTTTTTATGAAGTGTGGCAGCATTTTAGAGTAAAACATACCTGGCTGAGTTCATACAGCTAATGCCAGAAACTTGGTACTGAGTTGGCAGGCGCATGACAACAAGTATGCGATTTACATACATACGGTCATGTGCCGACTAGACTGTATCTGGCCTTGCTCAATGCCTGATACAGTCTAGTGGGAAGGTAGCATGAAGTATGCAAATCACATACTCCAGCAGGGTGAATCCTCACAGCGCGCAGTGCGCAACGTGATGAGTCACAAGTCACAGTCACATACTGTAACTGCAAACTTGTACCTTAGGCTAAGTTCACATTTCCGTTGATTTGTATCAGTCACATGCGTCGCTTGACGCATGTGACTGATGCGCTGTTCAACGCTGTACAACGGATGACAAAGAACAGAATTCTTTGTCGGATTCCGTTGTGTGCGGGGGGCGGAGTTCTGGGGCAGAGCCGAGCGGGGGGCGGGGCCAGGCGCTGAGGATGTCAGTGGAAGTGCTGCGGTCTGCATGGCTGGGGACAGGTGAGTGTATCTGTGAGTGAGTGAGTGTGTGTATGTGCATGTATGTATGTATGTATGTGCACATGCAAAGTGCGGGAGGGGCCGGAGCCGAGCGGGGGGCGGGGCCAGGCGCTGAGGATGTCAGTGGAAGTGCTGCGGTCTGCATGGCTGGGGACAGGTGAGTGTATCTGTGAGTGAGTGAGTGTGTGTATGTGCATGTATGTATGTATGTGCACATGCAAAGTGCGGGAGGGGGCGGAGCCGAGCAGGGGGCGGGGCCAGGGGCTGAGGATGTCAGTGGAAGTGCTGCGGTCTGCATGGCTGGGGACAGGTGAGTGTATCTGTGAGTGAGTGAGTGTGTGTATGTGCATGTATGTATGTATGTATGTATGTATGTGTGTGCACATGCAAAGTGCGGGAGGGGGCGGAGCCGAGCGGGGGGCGGGGCCAGGCGCTGAGGATGTCAGTGGAAGTGCTGCGGTCTGCATGGCTGGGGACAGGTGAGTGTATGTGTGAGTGAGTGTGTGTATGTGCATGTATGTATGTATGTGTGTGTGTGCACATGCAAAGTGCGGGAGGGGGCGGAGCCGAGCAGGGGGCGGGGCCAGACGAGGGTGTCAGTGCTTGTCTGCAAGGCTGGGGACAGGTGTGTGTGTGTGTGTGTACATACATGTGCGGAGTGCGGGAGGGGGCGGGGCCGAGCGGGGAAGTGTCGGCCTCCCTGCACACGTAACCAGCCTAAATATCAGGTAACAGCAAAGCACCCGATGTTTACCTTGTGTCACAAACCACCGGGGGGGTCACTCAGAAATCCCCCGCGCTGGCTACCAGTACGTCACAATCGGGGTGTAACAAGTGGGGGGTCACCCCTCCTTTATACCTCCCGACCGACAGACAGAGCACGTGATGCGCTCTCTAGCGCCCCTCTTATAGTCAGGCCAATTATGGAATTGCCCGACGATAAGCAAGGAGGCCGCTATACTACTTATGCCGATTATTGAAGGGTCCCCGGTGAGAGTAGGGTATATATTCCCCCCGACCTCCGCGGGCGGAATATATAAAACCTCCCCGAATCTCACTGGCCTCCCCACAATAATCCTTGGCACAAACTCGCTGCCACCAACCGATTTACGGTAACTATTAGCCGAACACACAGACGTGGGATTCAAGATCGAGATAACAGAACAGCCCAAGATTAATTATATAATTTAATCAGCCTAAAGCACACTAGAACTACAATATATACAATAGGGAATCTACAGAATATACAGTTATGTCAGAGTACAGTTACAAGCAAAGCATGGGTTACAAACAGGCATACACAGTTCCAGCAGTTACCTTGTGCGTCTGGCCACAGGGGGGCGCTGTAGGCCAGGTTTCTAGGATCCTTCCCACAGATGTTTCCTACACGTGACCCCCAGCGAAAGAACACTGGAAAATGGCCGAAGTAGGGTTATCAACCTGGGCAAATCCAGGTCCCCTCCTACCTTAGTGACCTCAGAGGGAGCACTGCTCCACCCCTGGCTGGAGTTATGGACAAAATCCACAACATGGAATATGGCCATAACTTGGCCTGGGAGCGTCGTAGGCGGACGCCGACGCTCTCATTGTGACAGCTATGAATTTAGCTACAGAACGAGAGGACTCATGACTTGTCTACTAGTTCCCCATTGGCTGATATCACGCCTGGGGTATTTCCCCAGGTCCTGCTCCCATAAAAAGGGTGTGCCAGCATCGTCCGCATGCGGAGACACCATTTTTATGGTTGCCATATTTATCGGAAATATGGCTTGCGAGATATGAACCATTTTTTACTGGAGTCGTTCTGTCTGGATACTTCCATAGCCTTGCTAATTAGATAGCAGCCCCTACTACAGGGTCACGGCAGGGAGTCATCCTGTGTCCATTGTTCCCACATCACCTAATTTCCATATCACAGGAGATGGCTGTTGGAGGTGTAAGTGGGATGTGACACCTTCCCAGATGGTGGACATTGAGAACAAGAAGGGAGGGGGCACTGCCATGGAGTGATGAGAGCGATTATGACTGGAAGTCATAATTCATCTTCATATCCCAGGGTTTGCCTCACACCTCCCCCCTTTTGAGGGCGCTAGGGGGCAGCACACTCCGGTGTTCCCCCGTGCGCCCGTCCGCGACCTCTCCTTGTCGGGACAGCCCGTCTGCGTTACCGTGGTCACGGCCCCTTTTGTGTCGAATGGTGAAGTTGTATTGCTGGAGCGCCAGGCTCCATCGCAACAACCTGCCATTCGTCCCGGAGACAGTGTGTAACCAGCTGAGGGGATTGTGGTCCGTCTCCACGATGAAGTGGCGCCCGTATAGATAGGGTTGCAGACGCTGCAGGGCCCACACTATGGCCAGGCACTCCTTTTCCATCGTGGAATAGGCAACTTCCCTTGGTAACAGCTTCCTGCTCAGGTACAAGACTGGGTGCTCTTGGCTCGCAGAGTCCACCTGGCTGAGCACCGCACCGAGGCCGAAGTCACTGGCGTCGGTCTGTACTACAAACGGCCGCGTGAAGTCGGCTGCCTGTAGCACGGGCGGGCTGGACAGGGCGTCCTTTAGGGCCCGGAAGGCTGTCTCGCAGTCCATTGTCCAATCGACTGCAGAGGGCAGCTTCTTCTTGGTGAGGTCCGTCAAGGGCTTTGCCAGGCTACTATAGCATGGAACAAACCTCCTATAGTACCCAGCGGTCCCCAAGAAGGACATCACCTGCTTCTTGGTCCTGGGGGTGGGCCAGGATGCGATGGCTTCCACTTTCTCAGGCTCGGGCTTCAGTGTTCTCCCGCCTACCCGGTGACCGAGGTACTGGACCTCGCTCATGGCCAGCTGACACTTTCCCGGCTTGATGGTCAAACCTGCATGGTGGACCCGCCTGAGCACCTGTGCTAGATGCTCTAGGTGATCTTCCCAGGTGGGACTGAAGACGGCAATGTCATCCAGGTACGCGGCCGCGTACCCTTCAAGTCCCTTGAGCAGGGTGTTGACCATCCGCTGGAAAGTGGCAGGGGCATTCCTCATCCCGAATGGCATCACCGTGGACTCGTACAGTCCAAATGGGGTAATAAAGGCAGAGCGTTCCCTGGCCTTGCGAGTCAGGGGGATCTGCCAATATCCCCGGCTCAGATCCATGATGGTCAGGTACTGAGCCCCGGCCAACTGATCGAGCAGGTCATCGATGCGTGGCATTGGGTACGCATCGGCGACCGTGACAGCATTGAGCCCCCTGTAGTCCACGCAGAACCGAGTGGTTCGGTCCTTCTTAGGGACGAGGACTACAGGCGAGGCCCAAGCGCTGTTGGATGCCTGGATCACCCCCAGCTTCAGCATCTCGTCAATCTCCTGGCGCATGTGTTGCTGCACCTCCAGGGAGACCCGATATGCTGAACGCCGGATCGGGGGATGATCCCCAGTGTCCACGTGATGGACAGCCAAGTCAGTCCTTCCGGGCTGGTTGGTAAACAACCCCCGGAAGGGGAGGAGGGTGGCCCACAGCTGGGACCGTTGGTCCTCCAAGAGCTGGTGGCCAACCTCCACATCCTCAAGGGATCCGCCTGCCCTAACCTGGGCTAGCATATCCAAGAGGGTTTCCGCTTCTCCCTCCTCGGGCAGGTTGCACACGGGGAGCGCACATGCCTCCCGCTCATGATGTGCCTTCATCATGTTCACATGGAAGGGCTTCCGCCTTCCACGGGCAGGGTCCAGGGTGACCAGGTACGTCACAGGGTTGAGCTGCTGGTACACGAGGTATGGGCCTTCCCAGGCTGCCTGAAGCTTGTCCTGTGGTACGGGGACCAGTACCCACACCTCTTGACCCACTTGGTAGGTCCTCTCACAAGCGTTCTGGTCGTACCAACGCTTCTGATCGGCCTGGGCTTGAGCCATATTGTCGTGTACCAGTTGCGTCAAGGCCTGCATTTTGTCCCGGAAGCGCATGACATACTCGATAACCGACACTCCAGGGGTGGCCAAATCCCCTTCCCAAGCCTCTTTCACCAGAGCCAGGGGGCCCCGCACACGTCGCCCGTACAGGAGCTCAAACGGTGAGAATCCTGTTGAGGCCTGTGGAACCTCCCGGTAAGCAAATAACAGGTGTGGGAGATACCGCTCCCAGTCACGCCCATGGGAGTCGACCAACATCTTAAGCATCTGCTTTAAGGTGCCATTGAACCGCTCGCACAGGCCATTAGTCTGTGGATGGTACGGGCTGGCCACCAGATGTCGCACCTGGACTTGCTTACAGAGGGCCTCCATCAGCTGGGACATGAATTGGGTCCCCCGGTCAGTGAGCATTTCCTGGGGAAAACCCACTCGGGAGAAAATCTCCAGCAATGCGGTGGCCACCTTGTCAGCCCGAATGGACGACAAGGCCACTGCTTCTGGGTACCGGGTGGCATAGTCCACTACCGTCAGTATGAAGCGTTTCCCGGAGCTGCTGGGGATGGCCAGCGGGCCGACCAGATCCACAGCCACCCTCCTGAAAGGCTCATCGATGATGGGCAGAGATACCAGTGGGGCTTTGGGGCGTGGCCCCGCCTTCCCCACTCTCTGACAGGTTTCACACGAACGGCAGTAGGCAGCCACATCGGCCCCCATTTTTGGCCAGTAGAAATGCTGGTTTAACCTGGCCTTGGTCTTAGCGATCCCTAGGTGTCCGGCCATCGGAATCTCATGTGCGATCCGCAACAACTCCGTCCGGAACGGATAGGGTACCACCAACTGTCGGTCCCTGGGCCACGCCTCCGGTGAACCCTGCTGGACCGTGACCCGGTACAGCCGTCCTTGGTCCCAGACCACTCGCTCCGGGTCCGAGTCCGAGGGAGGCTGTGCCGCCTGCTCCTTAAGAGCTTTCAGGCTGTCGTCAGCTTCTAACGCTGCCTGAAACCCCTGACTAGATGTGGCCAGAATCGACGAGACTGTCACATCTTCGGTCAGTACCCCGGGACCTGTGTCCTGGCCTCCACCTGACTCGGCTGCCACTTGGTCAGAAGGGGAAGAGCTATCGGACCTCCGGGAGGCCCCTTGGCTTCCAGCACTCCCACTGCGGGTGACAGCGGCCACAGCCGCTGCGACCGTGGGTCGTGCCTGCTCCTCCTCCGTTCCTGACCAAGTCGCCGGTTCAGGCAGACCTACCTGGCTTCCTGACACCCCGGTTGTGGGGGAACCATGCACCGAGATCTTACCTGGGAGCACTTCCGCTCCTGGACCGGCCCCAATCTCACCTGCCTGTTCCCCTCCTGCAGCAACAGAACCCCGCTGTGAAATCTCTGGGGACCCCACATTTGCTGTGGTAGCCCCGACCCCACACACTGGTCCTCCCCCTGCAGCACCCTGCTCTCTGCTTATCCCTGCAGAGGGCAGCAGATCCCAGCTCACAGGCTGATTACTTGTAGAGGCATTGTCACACCTTTCTCTGACCCCCTCCCCTGTCACAGCTGCAGCTGTGTGTGTGTCTATGGTGTCTGTGCAAGCAGAAATATCAGAGTTCACTCCCCCCTCTCTCACATCATTCATAGATAACACATTAACATTGTCAGGAGTCATGTCCGTACTGGCTGAAGGTTCAGCCCTTGGTGGGGGCCCAAACTGGGAGGTTATCTGCCCCAAATCTGTCCCAAGTAGCACGTTTGCGGGGATCCGATCAGTTACCCCCACCTCCCTCACCCCTCGCCCTGCGCCCCAGTCCACATAAATGTCAGCAACAGGCAGCGCCGGGTCAATGCCTCCAATCCCGGAGACAGCGAGGGTTTTTCCAGGGATCAAGTCTTGGGGGGACACCATCTCAGGCCGCACCAGAGTCACCTCCGAGGCGCTGTCTCGCAGTCCTATGGTCACAGACCGGCCGACGGTGACAGGTTGGAAGCTGTCCAGGGACCTACCACCACCCCCACCCACACAATACACCTTGGGCGGCCCTTGGGACGGGGACGGAGCCGGGGCCTTGGGACGCTGAGGGCACATGGCCTTGAAGTGTCCAGGTAGGTTGCACTGGTGGCACCGTCTTGGCTCTGCCACGGGCCTGGAGAGGGGAGTTGAGGGGGACACCCCCTGCAGTCTAGGGGCAGGTGGGGCAGTCGCAGAATTCATCTTACCCCCTCTCCAGGTGCTGCTGGTGGCTGCTCTCCTGGCCTCAGGAGCCCGATTGTTGGTGTAGTCATCGGCCAGGGCAGCTGTAGCCGTGGACCCCTTTGGCTTCTGGTCTCGGATGAACTGGCGGAGATCCTCAGGGCAGTTCCACAAGAGTTGCTCCGTGATGAACAAGTCCAGGATCTCCGGTCCGGTGGAAAGCTGCAGGCCTTGGGTCCAGTGGTCGGCAGCTCGGGCAAGTGCCCGCCGGTGGTCAGCCCAGGAGTCCTTTGGTCCCTTTTGCAGGGTCCGGAACTTCTTGCGGTAGGACTCCGGAGTGAGGTTGTACTGTTGGATCAGGGCCCGCTTGATGGTGTCGTAGCCCTGATCTGCCTCAGCAGGCAAGTCCCCAAGGATATCCAGGGCCTTACCCCTTAGACGGGGGGTCAGGTATTTGGCCCACTGATCCTTGTCCAGATGGTGCTGCAAGCAAGTCCGTTCAAAAGCAGTCAGGAAAGAGTCCAAGTCTCCATCCTTCTCCAGCACTGGGAAGTCCTCAACACGGACCTTTGGAAGTTTGGTGTCTTGAAGGTCACGTGTGGCTGATGAGGGCCGGAGCTGAGCTAGCTGCAGCTGGTGGTCACGGTCTGCCTGTTGCCGTCGCTCTTCACGTGCTGCTTGCCGCTCCGCAGCCTCACGCGCTGCTTGCCGCTCCGCAGCCTCAGCGTCACGCGCCGCCTGCCGCTCTGCCCTGCGCTCTGCCAGGAGTTCCTTGTAGCCCTCCTGGTCTCCAGCCTGGAGAAGGGCCATAGCCATTTGAAGAAGGCTATCCGAGCCTCCCAGGCTCGGTGGAATGGCACGTGGTGATCTGCGGCCCGCTGCGGAGCCTGGTGATTCACTGTCCATTGCAGAGCGGAGGGCTGGCATCTGGCTCGTTGAGGACCCTTGGGCGAGCTCCTCCTCATTTTGTCCAGCAGTGCCAGGTTGTGCGATGTCCTCTGCAGAGCTGTTCTCTGGCGTCGGGCTCTTGGAGGGCTCGTGGACAACCTCCTCATCGTCTCTGGCCTGAGCATCGGCCATTCCTTTGGCTTTGCTCCTGGTGCTCTCAGCCATTCTTGCAGACTTTGGTCACTGACACAGAACTGACACCTGATGCCTCCACACACCTTACAGTATCTGCACTCTGACACTCTAGTGTTGAGCTAGTCTGAAGACCCCAGCAGCCATAGCTGCTGCAGGCAGTCTTTAGTGTCTGGGAGTATGGGTCTCACACTCACACACACTATTATCTCGATCCCACCGCTTGCCACCAATATGTCACAAACCACCGGGGGGGTCACTCAGAAATCCCCCGCGCTGGCTACCAGTACGTCACAATCGGGGTGTAACAAGTGGGGGGTCACCCCTCCTTTATACCTCCCGACCGACAGACAGAGCACGTGATGCGCTCTCTAGCGCCCCTCTTATAGTCAGGCCAATTATGGAATTGCCCGACGATAAGCAAGGAGGCCGCTATACTACTTATGCCGATTATTGAAGGGTCCCCGGTGAGAGTAGGGTATATATTCCCCCCGACCTCCGCGGGCGGAATATATAAAACCTCCCCGAATCTCACTGGCCTCCCCACAATAATCCTTGGCACAAACTCGCTGCCACCAACCGATTTACGGTAACTATTAGCCGAACACACAGACGTGGGATTCAAGATCGAGATAACAGAACAGCCCAAGATTAATTATATAATTTAATCAGCCTAAAGCACACTAGAACTACAATATATACAATAGGGAATCTACAGAATATACAGTTATGTCAGAGTACAGTTACAAGCAAAGCATGGGTTACAAACAGGCATACACAGTTCCAGCAGTTACCTTGTGCGTCTGGCCACAGGGGGGCGCTGTAGGCCAGGTTTCTAGGATCCTTCCCACAGATGTTTCCTACACGTGACCCCCAGCGAAAGAACACTGGAAAATGGCCGAAGTAGGGTTATCAACCTGGGCAAATCCAGGTCCCCTCCTACCTTAGTGACCTCAGAGGGAGCACTGCTCCACCCCTGGCTGGAGTTATGGACAAAATCCACAACATGGAATATGGCCATAACTTGGCCTGGGAGCGTCGTAGGCGGACGCCGACGCTCTCATTGTGACAGCTATGAATTTAGCTACAGAACGAGAGGACTCATGACTTGTCTACTAGTTCCCCATTGGCTGATATCACGCCTGGGGTATTTCCCCAGGTCCTGCTCCCATAAAAAGGGTGTGCCAGCATCGTCCGCATGCGGAGACACCATTTTTATGGTTGCCATATTTATCGGAAATATGGCTTGCGAGATATGAACCATTTTTTACTGGAGTCGTTCTGTCTGGATACTTCCATAGCCTTGCTAATTAGATAGCAGCCCCTACTACAGGGTCACGGCAGGGAGTCATCCTGTGTCCATTGTTCCCACATCACCTAATTTCCATATCACAGGAGATGGCTGTTGGAGGTGTAAGTGGGATGTGACACCTTCCCAGATGGTGGACATTGAGAACAAGAAGGGAGGGGGCACTGCCATGGAGTGATGAGAGCGATTATGACTGGAAGTCATAATTCATCTTCATATCCCAGGGTTTGCCTCACACCTTGGTTACCCGATATTTACCTTGGTTACGGGCCTACACCGCTTAGCGCTGGCTCCTTGCACCGTAACCAGGGTAAATATCGGGTAACCAACCAAAGCTGGTGACGTGTGCAGGGAGCCAGAGAGCATGCGCAGCGAAATCCGACGGATCTCGCTGCTCAAAAAACGTTACATGCTGCGTTCCTCCCGCCCGGCGGTCAGTCGTTCCACGACTGATCAGTCGGGCGGAGGGTGCAACGCAGCATCATCAGTCACAATCCGCTGCTCATACAAGTCTATGGGAACAGCGGAATCCGCTAAACGGATTCCGCTGTTTACAAGAGCAGCGGATTGTGACTGATAGATTTTAGCGGAAATGTGAACTTAGCCTTAAAAGTGTGGTTCACGCATATTTTTTGTCTAGATCGATATTATATTGAGAAACAATGTTTTTCTCAAATACCTTGTGTTGGCAATAGTGCCTGTGAGAGGCGCTATTGCGGACCGCTGTTCCCCGCTCCGTGACCCCCGGGCTCCATGACCTCGGGGATCTGGTGACGTCACATCAAGTTCCGGACATGTCACATCCCTGCGGCTGGCCCCAGTCTTCCTGACTCACTGAGCTGTGGGCGGTGTTTCACCCCGTGTCACAGCACAGTGTGTCTCCTGCTTGCAGCTTTCTGTTGTGAGGGAGGAGGGAGCAGATAGGCCGTGGGTGGTTTCACCGCTCATCACAGCCCATCACTCACGGACACTGAGACCAGCCGCGGTGTCAGGAACTTGACGTGATGTCACCGCATCCCCGAGGTCACGGAGCTCGGGGGTCACGGAGTGGGGAACAGCGATCTGCAATAGCGCCTCTTACGGGCACTATTTCCAACATAAGGTATTTGAGAGAAACATTGTTTCTCAATATAATATTGATCTAGACAATAAAAAATATGGGTGAACCACCCCTTTAAGACCGGACAACCCCTTTAAAACCTGCAACATGGTATGGCTGCAGTTTTTACTAGTTCAAAGGAATATCTAGGATGTCACTAAAACTGTTAATTAGAAAGACAGCAGTAAAAAGTATAGGAGCCAATGTGAATTACTAGTCGAATGCAGCAGTCAAGCAATGAGAATCTTTATAAAAGGGAAAAACAAAAGGATGGACACCACAAAAATGGGTGGAGTGTATATGCAAAACATAATTGCCACCTAAAGAACAATCAGATCAAGCAAGACAACATAGGTTGGATAACCATTATATCAATTTTAAGCCAGAGAAACAAATGGTATAGCTCCAATGTGATAAAATATTAAATTTTATTGAAAAATCATAAAATCAAGACATAATAAAACAAACAACATTATCTCAGCAGTAAATCCTCAATAGAAGGTGGACCGGTATCATACATGAAAAAATGTAGTACATGAAACAATCACATTATACGTTAGCATGTATACAACACTAATATACCAACAATTCCCTAGGGGAGAATGTACACAGATCTGAACTGTTTTTCTCGCCGTGTGGCTTAGGCCTTTGGCGCATCTTACTCCGACCCGCTCTTAAGGCCTAAGCCACACGGCGAGAAAAACAGTGCGAGTGGAGTGCGATAAAACATCGCATTCCCCTCGGACCAATTCTAGCCTGTGTGTCAGCACACATGAGCGATTATTTTCTCAGCCCTAATCGGACTGAGAAAACAATCGCAGCATGCTGCGATTGTAATGCTAGACTCTTTCTCTCGCACCCATTCAAGTGAATGGGGCGAGAGAAAAATCGCACTGCACTCGCGGTACACCGGTGTACTGCCAGTGCAGTGCGAGAATGGCTATAGCCGGCTACGCAGGAGAGAGGGAGAGAAATCCCTCCCTCCCCTCCTGAGTGCCGGCCCGCCCCCTGCAGCTGAGGTCTGCTCGCACGAACGGACCTCAGTTGCAAGGACACACGCATGACACTCGGCTCTGCTGTACTGCCAGCACGAGCCGAGTGTCATGCAAGGGGATCGCAGTAGTCCCCGTGTGGCCCCAGCCTTACACTGATAAATCGGGGCCATAGGATGAAGGTGCACACCAAAAGAATCTTTAACATTATTAAGAGAAAAAGAACAGCAAGCTAATAACAATTCAAGGAAAGTCTCTAAATCATTGAGTTTCACTAGGTCTGATGTTAAATCAGGCAAGAATTCAAGCTTATACCTGATTCCAGTGAAGTGTACACTATGAGGATTGGTAAGGGTACAAATTCAATATAAGAATGAACTGTCTTGCCAATTCTTCAGTGTGCACTTCATTTTCATCCTGTGTCCTGGTCTTCATGGCCAAACGGCATGAAAATCGGAGCGAGTGGAATGCAATGTTTTATCGAATTCCACTCAAACCAATATTAGCAATGTCACGCTGTACTCTAAGATGTACAATAGCAGTACAGCGCAGTAATGTGGGACTGAGAGGAAACTATCTGAGAAGGTAGTTAGCTGGTAAACCACTAGGGGGCGTAAAAGTGGAGGAAACGTATGAGCAGGGAATTCCCTAGCAGAGGTAATACTAGTCAAGCTCACCAGATGGCAGTAGAATCGTCAGAAAGCCGTGTCACAACATGAGGTCTTGTAAGTACACAGGGGCAATGTCTAAACATAGTCAGAGGGAAGCAAATAGTTAAGCTGGTGTCACACATAACGACGACGACAACGACGTCGCTGCTACGTCACCATTTTCTGTGACGTTGCAGCGACGTCCCGTCGCTGTCGCTGTGTGTGACATCCAGCAACGACCTGGCCCCTGCTGTGAGGTCGCCGGTCGTTGCTGAATGTCCAGCTTCATTTTTTGGTCGTCACTCTCCCGCTGTGACACACACATCGCTGTGTGTGACAGCGAGAGAGCGACGAAATGAAGCGATCAGGAGCCGGCACTGGCAGCTGCGGTAAGCTGTAACCAGCGTAAACATCGGGTAACCAAGGGAAGACCTTTCCCTGGTTACCCGATGTTTACGCTGGTTACCAGCCTCCGCCCTTGCTGCCAGCGCCGGCTCCTGCACTGTGACATGTGGCTGCAGTACGCATCGGGTAATTAACCCGATGCATACTGTAGCAAGGAGAGCAAGGAGCCAGCGCTAAGCAGTGCGCGCGGCTCCCTGCTCTCTGCACTGTGACATGTAGCTGCAGCACACATCGGGTTAATTAACCCGATGTGTGCTGCAGGAGAGCAAGGAGCCAGCGCTAAGCGCGGCTCCCTGCTCTCTGAACTGTGACATGTAGCTGCAGCACACATCGGGTTAATTAACCCGATGTGTGCTGCAGGAGAGCAAGGAGCCAGCGCTAAGCGCGGCTCCCTGCTCTCTGAACTGTGACATGTAGCTGCAGCACACATCGGGTTAATTAACCCGATGTGTGCTGCAGGAGAGCAAGGAGCCAGCGCTAAGCGCGGCTCCCTGCTCTCTGAACATGTAGCACAGCGACCTTATGATCGCTGCTTCTGCTGTGTTTGACAGCTAAGCAGCGATCATAACAGCGACTTACAAGGTCGCTGTTACGTCACCGAAAATGGTGACGTAACAGCGACGTCGTTGTCGCTGTCGTTTAGTGTGACACCAGCTTTAGTAGCCGGGAAATCAGAGCCTAGAAGCGAGGGGGAGTGGGAGGACAAGACAGAATAAAGGTAAACAGATAAGGAACGAACAGGGAGACAGCGGGAGAGACACTGATGGAAACAGACAGCAGAGGAGGTTAACAGGTCAGGTGAACACGGAGGTCAGGAGGGGGCAGGGCAGACAACAGGTCACTCAAGAGCAGAACACAGCAGAGCCAGAAGTATCACTGGCGAAGTCCAAGAGAAACAGTGCCCTAATAAAGCAGCCTGACCTCCAGAACGAGGCAGAAAGGATTAACCCCTAACATGACTTGCATCAGAAGTGAAACTAAAAAAAGGCTCAGCTCCAGCTGAGCCAGGAGTCTATCATGACAAGCCTGTGTCCCAGCACCCATGAACGATTATTTTTTCAGCCCTAATCGGACCGAGAAAACAATCGCAGCATGCTGCGATTGTAATGCGAGTCTTGTTTCTCTTGCACCCATTCAAATCTATGGGGCGAGAGAAAAATCGCACTGCACTAGCGGTACACCAGTGTTCCGCGAGTGCAGGGCGAGAATGGCAATAGTCGGCAACGGAGAAGAGAGGGAGATAAATCCCGCCCCTCCTCGGAGCCGGACCGCCCCTCCACAGAGCCGGACCGCCCCTCCTCAGAGCCGGACTGCCCCTCCTCAGAGCCGGCCCGCCCCTCCTGAGAGCCGGCCTACCCCCCACAGCTGAGGTCCAATCGCATGATCGGACCTCAGTCGCAGTGACGCTTGCATGACACTCAGCTCCTGCTGTGCTGCCAGTGTGAGCCGAGTGTCATGTGAGGATTGCAGTAATCCCCGTGTGGCCCCGGCCTCACAGTATCACCAACAAGGAAACATTCAAAAGGTGATGCAAGTTGGGCAGTGATCTCTTGCTAAATATTAGAAAGTTATCTATTGTACAAGATGTACTGTATGTAAAGTAATAATTATCTTTGTGCATGGGATATTTGCTAACTATTAATCCTAGTAAGGCTATGTTCACACAGGCTTTTTTGGTAAGGTTTTTTTCCTGACCAAAACGTGATCTTGTGGCAGGAAATCTCCTTTGAGTCATTTGCGTTTTTAGTGCATTTTTAGTGGCGTTTTTGGTGTGTTTTTTTTTTTCTATAAAATGGGTTGTATCAATGAAAAAACGCCGCAAAGAATTGACATGCTCATTCTTTGAAATCTGCAGCAAAAACACAAGTATTTGACAAAACTTTCCGGAACAAATCTGCAGGGTTGTGTGTGCATGAGATTTCAGAAATGTCATAGACTTGTTGGTACTGTAAAAAGCAGCTTTTTATTAGCATGGATTTGCATAAAACCAAGACAAATCTGCAGCTAAAAAACACAGCAAAAACTTACCAAAAAATCCTCCAGTGTCTCCATTGCTGTTGTCTCTGCCTCTGCTGTTGCTTCTGGACCCATTCATTATGTTCTTTGCATATTTCCTGCACTTAGCGCGGACCTGGAAGTGACAGCAGCAATGGAGACACGGAAGTATACCACCTCACGCTGTCCGTGTGCTATCAGGATGTCACACGAATAGCACAGGGACAGCACACGTAAAACACACACATGGGCACACACACACACACACACACACACATACGTACCTTCACCACGGACTGTGCAAAAAGTTATTGTTTTGCATGGACGTGTGAAGAAAGCTTAAGGGCGGTGTTCCACGGGACGATATATCGTGCGATCGCATTAGCGATTGCACCCGCCCCCGTCGTTTGTGCGTCACGGGCAATTTGTTGCCTGTGGCGCACAGTTGTTTACCCCCGTCACACGTACTTACCTCCCGAACGACCTCGCTGTGGGCGGCGAACATCCTCTTCCTGAAGGGGGAGGGACGTTCGGCGTCACAGCGACATCACACAGCAACCGCCCAATAGAAGCGGAGGGGCGGAGATGACTGGGACGTAACTTCCCGCTCACCTCCTTCCTTCCGCATTGCCGGCGCCGCAGGTAAGCTGCAGTTCATCATTCCCGAGGTGTCACACGGAGCGACGTGTGCTGCCTCAGGAACGATGAACAATCAGCGTGCAGAAGGAGGAACGACTTTATGAAAATGAACAACATGTCAACGAGCAACAATAAGGTGAGTATTTTTGCTCGTTAACAGTCGCTTGTAGCTGTCACACGCTACAATATCTCCCGATGTCGGATGTGCGTCATGGAATCCGTGACCCCGACGACATATCGCCTGATATATCGTAGCGTGTGACGCCGCCCTTAAACGAGTTGTCCACTAATAGGCAACCACTGCTTAACCAATTAAGGGCAATAGAAAATAAAAACAATGTATACACATCTCCTGTCGCTGCACCCTTCCAGCAATGTCGGGGCTGCTGTTCACAGAGGATGAAATGACATTGGTGTGTCACTTAACCACTGCAGCCAATCATCAGCCACTGATCAGCTCATATCCTCAATACTCTGTTAGAGTGAAAATTCGCACTGAGAGATTGGCTCATATAACCAAGCAATATCATATCACCCTATAACTACCCTTTGTAGACAGGTTTAAAGATGTGTACACATTTATCTTGTAGCTTTCTTTTATGGGGTAAAGCAAATATTTCATTTGTTGAGCTGGTGCGATTTTGAAGGGAACCTGTCAGCCTGAAAATTCTGTGCAAACAATGATCAGAATGATGTAGAGCAGAAGCAGCTGAACAGCTTTCTGGGAAAAGATTCTATATAACGTGTATTTTAACCATAGAAATCCCTGCTCATACTGTACTTAGCAGTCAAGAGGGTGGTGCTAATTCATGATTGACAGCCTTTCCTGTAAAAATGGGCATACAGACACAGTTGTCAATCATGGATTAGAACAACTCCCTTGACTGCTTAGTACAGAATGAGCAAGGATGTCAGTGAATAAAAATATAAGTTAGACTAAATTCACACAGCTGTTGTACACATCCATATGCTTTTTGGATTGTTTTTCTCGGACAGCACGCTAATCCAAGGAGTTTTATTGATCCACATCCATTTAAAACATGGATCTGTGTGTCCAATCGGGGGTACTGACTGAGTGCATGTTCTAGTCTCATCTGTTTTATGGATCAAACTCTCCTATTAATGTCTATGGTAGTCAGTTGAAAAATGGAAGACATACTTTCCACTTCAGTGTTCCTTCCGTGTCTTATCTGTTTTATCTGAGTTTTTTGTTGTTTTTATTTTTTGAAATGGATAAGAAAAAATTGATGAAACACTTATGCAAAATGAAGGCAGCACGAATGACACATGAGAGAAAAATGTTTCATTGTACACAGATGTAAAAATAGATACAAAAGTGTGAATTTAGCCTTCAGGCTCAGATGGCCATGTTCCATGGCATGCTCATCAACAACAATGCACGGACTGAACTTACAGCCCCATATATAAGTGCATCTCAATAAATTAGAATATCATCAAAAAGTACATTTTTCAGTAATTCAATACAAAAAGGGAAATGCATATATATATATATATATATATATATATATATATATATATATATATATATTATATATTACAGTCATTACACACGGAGTGATCTTTTTCAAGTGTTTATTTCTGGTAATGTTGATGATTATGGCTTACAGCCAATGAAAAACCAAAAGTCATTATCTCAGAAAATTAGATTATTATATAAAATCAACTGAAATTTTTTTTTAAAACTTAGAAATGTTGGCGCCTACTGAAAAGTCTATACAGTAAATGCCCTCAATACTTGGTCAGGGTTCCTTTTGCATGAATTACTGCATCAATACAGTGTGGCGATCAGCCTGTGGCACTGCTGAAGTGTTATGGAAGCCCAGGTTGCTTTGATAACAGCCTTCAGCTCGTCTGCATTGTTGGGTCTGGTATCTCTCATCTTCCTCTTGACAATACCTCATAGATTCTCTATGGGGTTTAAGTCAGGCGAGTTTGTTGGCCAATGTGCAAAGTGATACTGCTGGAAAATGAATTTTCCATCTCCAAAAAGCTTGTCAGCAGTGGGAAGCATGAAGTGCTCTAAATTTTCCTGATAGACGACTGCAGTGACTTTGGTCTTGATAGCACACAATGGACCTACACCAGCAGATGACATGGCTCCCCAAATCATTACCAATTGTGGAAACGTCTGGATTGTGTACCTCTCCACTCTTCCTCCAGACACCGGGACCTTAATTTCTAAATGAAATGCAAAATTTACTTTCATCTGAAAACAACACCTTGGATCACTGAGTCCAGTTCTTTTTCTCCTTGGCCCAGGTAGCAATGACCTTATGTGGTTAACCCTCCTTGTTGAGTGTGTGAATGACTGCCTTCAGGACATCTGTCAAGTCAGCAGTCTTCCCCATGATTGTGTAGCCTACTGAGCCAGACTAAGGGACTATTTTAAACGCTTAGGAAGCCTTTGCAAGTGTTTTGTGGTAATTCTAATTTTCTGAGAAAATGACTTTTGGGCTTTCATTGGCTGTAAGCCATAATCATCAACATTAACAGAAATAAAAACTTGAAATAGATCACTCGGTTTGTAATGACTCTATATAATATATAATAAACACGTGAAATAGATCCCTCTGTGTGTAATGAATGTATTATTATTTATTCCATGGTGCTTTACAAGTGAAAGAGGGTATACGTACAACAATCATTAACAATACAAGACAGACTGGTATAGGAGGAGAGAGGACCCTGCCCACGAGGGCTCACAGTCTACAGGGGATGGGTAAGGATACAATAGGTGAGGATATAATGTATATAATATATGTGTTTCCCTTTTTGTATTGAATTACTGAAATAAATGAACTTTTTGATGATATTCTAATTTATTGAGATACACTTCTATATATGCCTGTGAGCCTGTAAGTTTGTGTCTGGAGCCTGGCAGTCAGTCTGAGCATTGCGGTAACAGTATACGGACTGTGAAACACGGCTGTCTGAACCTTGTCTTATAACAAATCTTTTATATATTAGCATTCGATTGTCATTATATGAATGTGATTCCTGCTGCCCTCTAACATCCTGCCTGCAAATCAAACCGCATGTTCAAATTGTAGGTTCTGTTTAAAAAAATGGAGATGATAGAAAAAATGCTCCATTAACACACCATGAAAAAAAGTAATGTGTGAATAAAATATCACAAGTTTGTTTCTTTTTTTCCCTACTAAACAACACTTGGAAAATACCCAAACAGGGGCAAGCAATAGTGTGCGTGAACTCTCTGTAGTAAATTGCTAAGTCTCACTCAGGCTTTAAAGCTATGCAAAGCAAGCTGGGATCAAGCATTACATCACTGGTGGCAGCTGTAGAATTAATACAAGACTTACTCAGGATATCATATTTGTTTGTCTTTGTATGTACTGCATAATGTTCCATGCAAAAAGTGAAAGTATCGAAAATGATGTGATGACGATATATAGTTTTATAGCAATTCTATATCATGCTACAATTAAAAAAAAAATTTTACTCAGTGTGAGGGAATCATTGCCAAATACTGATCACGCAGCTCTTACCCCAGATGGAAGGCAGGCAAATACCATGGATGCCACAGTCTAATTTAATCTTGCAAACGTTAAATTGAAAAAGTTAAAATTACATTAGGGAATTGCTACTCAAAGGGTTTTCTGGCCTTCAGCTAAATTTCTGCATTCACGTTATGTGACTGACACATCGGTAGCATATACATTGTCGGGATTCCCCTCCATTGCCAAATCTAGTGATCATCACATGACTGCAAATATCAAATTTGCACATTGGATGCCATGTGCCTACTAACTTCTCACGTGCTTTTGTCAGTATAAAATTAAGAAAAGCTAATATGCAGCCTTCAGTATAAGAGCAATCAATTGCTTCCTATAATCACCAAGAGGTTTCTAACACCTCTCAACTGGAATGTTGGAGCACTCTTCTTTTGCAGACTGTTCAGGTCTCTAATATTTGAAGAGTCTCCTCTCCCAACAGCAATTTTAAGATCTCTCCATATGTGTTCAATGGGATTTAAAATCAGGACTCATTGCTGGCTTCTTCAGAACTCTCCAGCGCTTTATTTCTATCCTTTTTTGGGGGCTTCTTGAAGTATGTTTGGTGTCATTGTCCTGCTGGAAGACCCATGAGCTAGGACACAAACCCATCTTTGTGACACTGGGCACTACATTGCAACCAAAAAATCTTTGTTAATCTTCAGATTTTATGATGACTTGCACACAGTCAAGGCATCTAGTGCCAAAGGCATCAAAACAACCCCAAAAAAATCTTTGAACTTCCTCCATATTTGACTGTCGGTACTGTGTTCATTATTTTGTAGGCCTCATTCCGATTTTATTAAACAGTAAAATTGTCATGGATGTGTCCAGTTCTGGGGAGAGCTCTGTAGAGTCTGGGACAAGGAAGTCACCACACCTTATTATGCACAGGTCTGCAGCTTGTATTTGAGGAAATCTAGTCTTTTTTGATGCTGTAAGCGTTAAGGACTCCTATATTTTTATCCTTTGTAGCCTTAATCTGAGGTGCAGCTCTTTGTGACCACTTCCCTTCACTATACAAAGTTACGTGTCTTACCATCTGAAGTCGATGACAGAATTTTCATTCTTATGCTGACCACTTTGGAAGGAGCCAGTCTCTGGAAGAAGCTGAGGAGTTGTGACAATTGCAGCTGTGGTGTTTAGCTGCATTGGAGGAGTTTGGAGTGTTTTCCTTTTTTGTCTATCTTCCCCCTGTCTGTTGTTTTCCCCTTATCCTGTGTTGTATTATTGCAGTGGTGAGACTAGTACTCTTGCTGGGCTTCTCAGTAGCCAGGTCAGCACAAGGAAGGGCTTAGGCACATCATCGATGATGTGGGGAAGAACCCGTGTAGGGACGTTAGGGAGTGCAGGGTTTATCCTCAGGTGAGTAGCAGAAGTTGACCCAGCTCCCCTCTCCCTAGCACCAGGGTCCACTGTTGTATCGTGTTCCCGGTATACCTCGTGTTGCGGTGCTCGATGGGAGTTCCCTTATACCTGGCGAAACCCTGGTAGTCACTGCGTGACATTAATGATATGTTTTGCCAAAAGGCTCTGTCTCATCTATCCATAAGATGCTTTCCTAGAAGGATTTTGGCTTACTCACATTTGACAAACTTAAGTCTAGCTTTTTTATGTCTCTGTGTCAGCAGTGGGGTCCTCCTTGGTCTCCTGCCATAGCATTTAATTTAATTCAAATGTTGACGGATAGTTTGCACTGACACTGATGCCCCCTGAGCCTGCAGGACAGCTTGATTTTCTTTGGAACTTGATTGGGGCGGCTTATTCAGCATCCAGACTATCCTGCGTTGCAACCTTTCATCAATTTTTTCCATGCTGTCCACATCCATTGAAATTAGCTACAGTGCCATGGGTTGTAAACTTTTTGATTATGTTGCGCACCGTGGACAAAGGTACATCAAGATCTCTGGAGATGGCCTTGTAACCTTGAGGTTGGTGATATTTTGCAACAATTTTGGTTCTCAAGTTCTCAGATAGTTCTCTTCTCTTTCTGTTCTTCATGCTTAGTGTGGTACACAGACACACAATGCAAAGATTGAGTCAACTTCTCTCCTTTTTATCTGGTTTCAGGTGTGATTTTCATATTGCCGACACCTGTTACTTGCCACAGATGAGTTTGAATGAGCATGACATGCTTGAAACAAAGTTGTTTCTATTTTGGAAAGGTGTTAACACTTTTATCTGGCCCATTTTTGGAGTTTTGTGTGAACTTATGTCCAATTTGCCTTTTGTTCTTCGTATGGTTTTTTTTGTGTTGTTCCAATACACACAAAGAAAATAAACATGTATATATCAAAATGTGTAATTGCAACAATTTTCTGGGAGAAATACTTCATTTTTTTAAACAGTTTCAAGGGAGCCAACACTTTTGGCTCCGACTGTAACTTAAAAAAGATCTTTTCCAGAATCTATATATATAATTGCCTTATTCTGTCTGTCTGACTGTCTGTCTGTCTTGCTCCAAAATTGTGTCCTTACGGTGACAAGCAGCGGATTGGCCGCTCGCCTCGGCTCCGCCCCCCGCACGGATTGGCCGTTCGCCTCGGCTCCGCCCCCGCACGGATTGGCCGCTCGCCCAGGCTCCGCCCCCCACGGATTGGCCTCTCGCCCTGGCCCCCTGCATACATTGGCAACTCGGCCACGCCCCGCCCCCCTCACGCATTGCATGCTCGCTCTGGCCCCGCCCCCCGCACGCATTCCACAAACTGATACGGAGACCCGACTCGCAGGTGAGAACAGACACACACACATCAGATCACACTCATTCTCACACACACACCTCACACACACATCAGATCGCATCCACATACTCACAATATCCCGTGATATCGCTTGCTTCTCGGCGGCGATACTGTTCAGTGACCTTCCAGGACCTGCCGGAGGATCACATGGCCAGAAGCATGTGGTATCTCTGGATGTTGTGATTGTGTGAGCGCGTATGTGCGATATCGTCAGTGTGTGTGTGTGTGTGTGTGCGATCGGATGCGTGTGAGTGTGTTCTGATGTGTGAGTGTGTGTGAGTGTATGCGATCGGATCTGTGAGTGTCGGCAGAGGAGCACGGCGTGCAGCACAGCTGCTGGGAGCGCCCACCGGTGGGCACAGGGAGAAGTGGGGTGTGTGTGTGAGTGTATGCGATCAGATGTGTGCGTGTATACTGTCTGATGTGGGACTGTGGAGCACGATGGGGGGTGCACAGCATGGGGGATGGAGCACGATGGGGAGTGCGCAGCATGGGGGATGGAGCACGATGGGGAGTGTGCAGCATGGGGGATGGAGCACGATGGGGAGTGCGCAGCATGGGGGATGGAGCACGATGGGGAGTGCACAGCATGGGGGATGAAGCACGATGGGGGGTGCGCAGCATGGGGGATGGAGCACGATGGGGAGTGTGCAGCATGGGGGATGGAGCACGATGGGGGTGCGCAGCATGTGGGATGGAGCACAATGGGGAGTGGGGATGGAGCACGATGGGGGGTGCGCAGCATGGGGGATGGAACACGTTGGGGGGTGCGCAGCATGAAGGATGGAGCACGATGGGGGGTGCACACCTCCCCCCAAAACACACACACACACACACACACACACTGCCACACACGCACTGCACAACACACCACACACACACACTGGGAACCACAAACACCGCCCTACACAGACACCCACACACACACAACGCCGCACACACACAACACCCAACACACAAACACCACGGCACACACAAATATACGCACATACCGCACAACACACACATTGCACAAAACATACCTCCCCCCAAAACACACACACCCCACACCCACACAAACCGCGCAACACACACAACGCTACAGACACACAGCGCTCAACAAATAACGCAACACATGCAACACACAAACAACACCGCTCTCACCCCCCGCCACACCCAGACAACACCCAGAACATTTACAGCCCCTACACAAACACTTGGTAACTACAGACAACAACATCTATATATATATATATATAACAAAAACCATACATTAACTACACAATACGTAAATTCTAGAATACCCGATGCGTAGAATCGTGCCACCTTCTAGTTTACAATAATGACTTTACTTTAGATAGGCTGCCATTGAGTGATTCGGATAATGTGATTTAAATCAGTCTGAATAAAGTAGACCAGTACTTGCTAAAGTGTCACAGATCTTCAGAGATGCTTCAGTAAAGCACTGCACCTCAGTCCCATTCAAGAGACTGTGAAATTATCTCTGTTCAGGGGGTTAGGACATGTCCAGAGCATTGTTAATTGGAATGTTATACGGTACTTTGAGCAATGCATATTAATATAACCTAGGGCTACAATGGAAAGCCAACCAGCTGGGGGCATCAAGTTTGTGGATGACATCGGTGTCATTAGATACATTTTGGAATGTTCAACGTGACTCATGTCTAGTTTTTGATCAGTGGTTGGCGTTTTGCAGTGGATTAGTCCCCTGTTTTTAACCCCTTAGTGACGGAGCTAATTTTCACCTTAATGACCAGACCAAATTTTGCAATTCTGACCAGTGTCACTTCATGAGGTTATAACTCTGGAATGCTTCAACCGATCCCAGTGATTCTGAGATTGTTTTTTCGTCACATATTGGACTTCATGTTAGTACCAAATTTAAGACAATATTTTTTGTGTTTATTTATGAAAAAAAAATAATTTTGGCAAAAATTTAGAAAATTTAGCAATTTTCAACTTTTGAATTTTTATACCGTTAAACCAGAGAGTTATGTCACACAAAATAGTTAATAAATAACATTTCCCACTTTGCATCAGCGTGATTTTGGAACCAAAATTTTTTTTTGTTAGGAAGTTAGAGGGGTTCAAAGTTTATCAGCGATTTCTCATTTTTACATCAAAACTTACAAAACCATTTTTTTAGGGACCACATCATATTTGAAGTGACTTCGATAGGCCTAGATGACAGAAAATACCCAAACAAGACACCATTCTAAAAACTGCACCCCCCAAAGTACTCAAAATCACATTCAAGAAGTTTATTAACCCTTCAGGTGCTTCACATGAACAAAAGCAATGTGGAATGAAAAAAAGCAAAAATTAAATTTTACCTAAAAATGCTGCTCTAACCCAAATTTATTCACTTTTAGAAGAAATAATACAACAAAATGGACCCCAAAACTTGTTACCCACTTTCTTATGAACGCGCCAATACCCCACATGTGGTCAAAAATCTCTGTTTGGACAAATGGGAGGGCTCGGAACAGAAGGAGCAATATTTGAATTTTGGAAAGCAAATTTGGCTGAAATAGATTGCGGGCACCATGTTGCATTTACAGGTCCGCTAAGGTACCTAAACAGAAGAATCCCCTCACAAGTGACGCCATTTTGGAGACTAGACCCCTCAAGGCCTCTATCTTGGGGTATAGTGAGCATTTTGGACCCACAAGTATTTCACAGATTTTGTTAACGTTACGTTATCATATTGAAAATGTTAATAATTTTCTCAAAAATGTTGCTTTAGCATCAATTTTCTCCCTTTTTTTCAAGAGGTAATTCCAAAAATTTGACCTCAACGTTTGTTATCCACTTTCTTATGAGCGCGGTGATACCTCACATGTGGTCTGAAACCTTTGTTTGGACAAATGGGAGGGCTTGGAACGGAAGGAGCAGTATTTGAGTTTTGGAAAGGAAATTTGGCTAAAAAAGATTGTGGGCACCATGTCGTATTTGGAGGTCCCCTAAGGTACCTAAACAGGAGAAACCCCCACAAGTGACCCCATTTTGGAAACTAGGCCCCTCAAGGAATTTATCTAGATGTTTGGTGACTACCCTGAACCCCCAGGTGCTTCACAGAATTTTGTAACGTTGAGCCATGAAAATAAAAAAATAACATTTTACCACAAAATCGTTACTTCAACCAGGTAGCTTTTTTTTTTTACAAGAGTAAATGTAAAAAATTCAGCATAAAATTTATTGTGCAATTTCTCCTGAGTTTGGCGATACCTTATATGTGGTGGAAATCAACTGTTTGGGCGCATGGCAGGGCTCGGAAGGGAAGGAGTGCCATTTGACTGCAAAATTGGCTGGAATCAATAGCGGATGCCATGTTGTATTTAGAGAGCCCCTAAGGTGCCTATACAGTGAAGCTCCCCAACATGTGGCCCCATTTTGGAAAATAGACCCCTCCTGAGTTCACTGATATATCATATGTGGTGGAAATCAACTGTTTGGGTGCACGGCAATGCTCGGAAGGAAAGGAGCACAATTTGACTGCAAAATTGGCAGGAATTATTAGCGAACACCATGTTGCGTTTGGTGACCCCCTGAGGTGCCTAAACAGTGGAGCTCCCCCACAAGTAACCCCATTCTGGAAACTAGACCCTTCAAGGATTTTATCTAGGGGTATAGTGTGCATTTGAACCCACAGATACTTCATAGAATTTCATAACCTTAGGTAGATATTGAAAAATTAGATTTTTTTTTTTCAGAAAAATGTTGCTTTAGCACAAAATTCCTCACTTTTCAAGAGGAAATACCAAAAAATGGTGCACACAGTTTGTTATCCAATTTCTTATGAGCGCAGTGAAACACCATATGTGGTGAAAAAAAGCTCTGTTTGGACAAACAGTAGGGTTCGGAACGGAAGGAGCATGATTTGAATTTTGTAAAAGTTGAAACAAATTGTGGGCACCATGTCGCATTTGCAGGGCCCCTAGGTCACCTATACAGCAGGAACCCCCACAAGTGACCCCATTTTGGAAACTAGACCCTTCAAGCACTTTATTCAGGGGTATAGGGAGAATTTTGAATCTATAGGTACTTCACAAAAATGTTGCTGTTGCGTCAAATTTCTCACTTTTAGGCTATGTGCCCACAATCTGGCGACACTGTCTAGGATGCAGTGCCAGCCCTCCTGCGGAGATGTATGTGCTGTCCACGGGAGAACGCAGCTACCTGTGTATACACTCCGGGTTCAAACTGCTGCAGACTTTATTCTTCCTCCGAAGAACACTTTTATTCTCTGCAGCATAAATTGACATCCTGCTGCTCAGGAAGCCGCACCGCAGGTCAGTTTATGCTGCAGAGAAAAGAAGTGACGTGGGCAGGAGATTACTAAAAATCCTTCCACTGTGCTTGTACTGCACAACGCAGCGTTATGGACACAGTGAAAACACTCTGCATCCAAAATGCTGCAAATCCTGATTGTGGGCACATAGCCTAAAGAGCTAGGATCGATGGATGGATGGATAGATGTCTAACACATATATAATGTCCTACCCCCTGCATATTCTAAGCTGGTGCCCATTAGTGACTTTCATTGTGTTGTGCCTTGTATTTAGCCCAAATATAAATAAATAATTAAAAAAAAAACAAAACCGTGGGGTCCTCCCTATTTTTGATAGCCAGCTACGGTAAAGCAGACGGTTGCAGCCTATAGACCACAACTGGCAGCTTCACCTTGGACGGTGATCCAATTTGGAGGTCACCCCAAGCTGTTTTTTTATAATTATTTATAAATGATTAAAAAAAAAGTGGGATCCCCCTCAAATTGGATTACCAGCCAAGGTAAAGCAGACAGCTGTGGCCTGGTATTATCAGGGTGGGAAGGGCCATAGTTATTTGGCCTTTCCCAACCTAATAATAGCAGGCCGCAGCCGCCCCAGAAGTGGCGCATCCATTTAATGCGCCAATTCTGGCGCTTCGCCCCAGCTCATCTCGTTGCCCTGGAGCGGTGGCAAACGGGGTAATAAATGGGGTTGATGCCAGATGTGTAATGTCACCTGGCAGCAAGCCCAGAGGTTAGAGATGTCACAGCATCTAAACAGATACCCGACATCACTAACCCAGTCAGTAATAGAAAAAAAATAAAGACGACAAAAAAAATGTATTTGAAAAAACACTCCCCAAAACATTCCCTCTTTCACCAATTTATTGAAAATAAAAAAAATTCCGGTCCGCCGTAATCCATTTTGGAGGTTCTGGACCTTCTAGAATATGGGGGGCATGCTCAGGGAACGTTTCCCCCATTTTCCGAAAGAGCAAGCTCTTCCTGTGAGCAGTGTGGGTGCAGTAATCTGAGAATACTACACTCACACTGCCCCGGTTCAACCAAGGGCAGAGTGACCTGCAGTAACCTCATTCCAGAATATGAGGGGCACGCTGAGAGAATGTACCCCCCATTTTCTGGAACAGCAGGCCCTCCATGTGAGGAGTGTGGCTGCAGATTACTGCACTCACACTCCCCCGGTCCACAGTACAGCAGTTTCAGCGGTAGTGAGCTCAGTGTCCCTGCTTGCAGGGAGCCAACTGACAGCCGCTGTCTGCGCATGCGCCTCCAGCTTTTCAGAGGGAGGCGGAGTGATCGCGGGGACCGGAGCAGCAGCCAGGTACCGGGGAAGATCGGGGGGCTGGGGCTGACGGGGGGTGACCTGGCAGGACCTAGGGACGACTTTTCTGTCGCATGTGACATGTCACATGCAACAGAAATGAGGGAAGGAGGATGAATGCAGGCCACGCACTACTGTGCACGTCGCCATCTTGCATGCTCCGGAGGGGAGGGGGGATTGCTCTGGAGAACCGAAGGGGGCTCCGGGGGACCAGAGGGCTCCGGTGTCCCGGAGGAGGGCTCGGGGAGGACATTTCCCTCCGATCTGAAATGTTTCATCATTCCAGATCAGAGGGAAATGAATGCAGAGCCGGCGGCGGCTGCAGTTTTCGGCGCGCGTCGGCGCCATTTTGGATGTTCCGGAGGGGGTGGGGGTGGTGGGGGTTGATTTATCCGGTACCGGGGGCTTTGGGGGCACTATGGCCTTATATTTCTTTATCATCTGACATGTTTGATCATGTCAGATGAGAAAGAAATCAGTATTATTTGCCATTTTTTTTTTATGTGATTGGCGGTATACGATGTATACCGGCGATCACATTATCGGGGTCCAAAAAAAACACCCCGATTCATAATCTTGGGGGTCTCAGCTACCTCTGGTAGCTGAAACCCCCGAGATTTTCCATCAATGGGGGGCGCTACAGGCTTTTTCCGGCCTGACGTCTCAAAGAGTCGAAACAGAATAAGTACCCTGTTTTTCCGGCGTCTTGAGACGTTAGGCCGTCGCTATGGGGTTAAACATGTGAACAGTTGAAACAAAAAAGTGCGGGAAAACAACAAAATATTTGCAAAATTTATATTGCATAAATGTTCATGGTGAGTTAGCGCTAATGATAAGAGAGGAAGTCCAAGAGGCATCTTACTTTTTATATCTCAGTTTCAGCGATATATATATTTGGTCATGAGTGACACGTTACTAGGCAGCAAAAATATCTATCATGTAGCAGCGTATATTTGTTTTTAGTGAATCATTTGGCTTGGAAAGGTTTAACATAGTATATCTGCCACTAACCTCCTTCGCCACCTGCTCACCCTGGCAGCAATTGATGTGACAACACATATACACATAGCAGAGAGAGGAAAACCTGTCTCCCATAGCTGTCAATGCGAAGGAGCGGAGGTGGAGAAGGAATGTGTAGCGTGGAGAGAAGTTCTGATGGTATCTATAATCCTATTATACAATTCCACCAACCTATGCTAAGCTTAAACATAGCGTGAGAGCAAAACTCATGCATGCATCCTAATACAACACAAGGCTTTATGAGCAAATTATGCTAATACAGACGTAAAAAAGACATAAAAATGTAATATTGCTGCATTTTGTGATGTCAAATGTAGAGAAATCAGGAGTATTTTGAAAGCAGCTATAGATATTGTTCGAGGAAAAGACATGACGTAATTCCTAATCATTATAAAATAAGTGAAGCAAAGTATTTATCCAGATTTAAATTGTGAATTCTAATAAAAAGAAGATAAAAAATAAATACAAATTGCCAGCCCCTTTTACTTGTACTATCTAGTGTCAGCTAAGGCCGATTTACACAAGCATATGATCTTATAAAGTATAATAAAGGAGTGCAAGATAATATCTTAATGTATACTGGGGAAGCGACAAAATGAAAGCCATTAAAATGCTAGATGATTGTGAGAGTAATCAATTACATGAGCTTAAAAATAATTGTTGGTCGCTATGAAACTGTGATACGTGACATTGCTGGTATTAAATAAACATTAAATATAGCAATTACTTAATGATTATTTAGGCTATAACATTATGTGTAAATGATTGTCTGTGACTGTTATAAAGTCTCCACCAGCGACCATATTGCCAGATTCTGAAACAAATACACTGCTCAAAAAATGAAAGGGAACACTTAACCAACCGAGTATAACTCCAAGTTAATCCAACTTCTGTGAAATCAAACTGTCCACTTAGGAAGCAACACTGATTGACTATCAATTTCACATGCTCGTGTGTAAATGGGATGGTCATGAGATGGGAATTATTGGCAATTATCAAGACACACTCAATAAAGGAGTGTTTCGGCAGTTGGGGACCACAGACCACATCTCAGTACCAATGCTTTCTGGCTGATGTTTTGGTCACTTTTGAATGTTGGTTGGGCTCTCACACTCATGGTAGCATAAGACGGACTCTACAACCCACACAAGTGGCACAGGTAGTGCAGCTCATCCAGGATGGCACATCAATGCAAGCTGTGGCAAGGTTTGCTGTGTCTGTCAGCGTAGTGTCCAGAAGATGGAGGCGCTACCAGGATACAGGCCAGTTCAGCAGGAGACGTGGAGGGGGCCGTAGGAGGGCAACAACCCAGCAGCAGGACCGCTATCCCCGCCCTTGTTCAAGGAGGAACAGGAGGCTTGAGCTCTGCAAAATGACCTCCAGCAGGCCACAAATGTGCATATGTCTGCACAAACGGTTAGAAACCGACTCCATGAGGATGGCATGAGGGCCCGACGTCCACAGATGGGGGTTGTGCTCACTGCCCAACACCATGCAAGACGCTTGGCATTTGCCACAGAACACCAGGGTTGGCAAATTCACCACTGGTGCTCTATGCTCTTCACAGATGAAAGCAGGTTCACACTGAGCAGATGTGACAGACGTGACAGAGTCTGGAGACACCGTGGAGAGCGATCTGCTGCCTGCAACATCCTGCAGCATGACCGGTTTGGCAGTGGATCAGTAATGGTGTGGGGTGGCATTTCTTTGGAGGGCCGCACAGCCCTCCATGTGCTCACCAGAGGTAGCCTGACTGCCATTAGATACCAAGATGAGATCCTCAGACCCCTTGTGAGACCATATGCTGGTGCGATTGGCCCTTAGTTACTCCTAATGCAGGACAATGCCAGACCTTGTGGCTGTAGTGTGTCAGCTGTTCCTGCAAGATGAAGGCATTGAAGCTATGGACTGGCCCGCCCGTTCCCCAGACCTGAATCCGATTGAGCACATCTGGGACATCATGTCTTGCTCCATCCACCAACGTCACGTTGCACCACAGACTGTCCAGGATTTGGCGGATGCTTTAATCCAGGTGTGGGAGGAGATCCCTTAGGAGACCATCCTTAACCTCATCAGGAGCATGCCCAGGCGTTGTAGGAAGGTCATACAGGCAGGTGGAGGCCACACACAATACTGAGCCTCATTTTGACTTGTTTCCACTATCATTTTGTGTGTGTCTTCAAATCCAGGCCTCCACTGGTTAAAACATTTGTTTTCCATTGATGATTTTTGAGTGATATTCTTGTCAGCACATTCAACTTTGTACAGAATAAAGTATTCAATGAGAATATTACATTCATTCAGATCTAGGATGTGTTATTTGAGTCTTCCCTTTAATTTTTTTGAGCAGTGTATATTCTTTTGTAAGTGGGTGTTTACATGAATGAATGAATGCTTAAAGGGTTGTTAGGGACTTTAACATTGATGAACTATCCTTAAGAATAGGCCATCAATCTCTGATCTGTGATGGGGCAATACCTGCCACCCCTGCTGCCACCGGCCGCAACTACTCAGCACAGCACAACTCTGTAGACAGACTAGTGGTCTTGGTGGGGTACTTCATATCCGCTTATGCTGTGCTGCTCCACAAATAGTAATGGCTTGCAGCGGGAAAAAAGGCTTGGTGGGGTGCTGGGTGTCACGCCCCCATTGATTTAGCTATTCATGACCTATCAGGATAGGTCAGCAATGTTAAAGTCCTGGACAAGCCCTTTAACACTAAAAGGGTTCACTCAACTTTTTAAAGTGGGTCTGTCACTGGATTTTACAATACAAACTGCATACACTTTTCAAAAGATCATAGACCTGATGAAGCTTGGGTACTTTAAAGGGAACCTGTCACCTGACGCATACTGCCTAAGCTTGACTCAGAGTCTGGTTGTACAGTTGCAGCAAGGTACATTTTTTTTCTTTAACGATCCGAAAGGCACTACAGTCTGAGCTGAGAATAATCTGGCACCACCTCCAGCCAGCTTCTCCAGTGCTGCTAGAAGTGACTGAGAGGTCTCTCCCATAGCGAGAGACCTGTTAGTCACCTACAGAGTCGCCAGACTTGTCTCGTCTCTGGCTATGGTTCTCCGCCGGATCTTTAAAGCATATAATTGGCTGCAATCAGGCTCTGATTCATGCTGTCTGTGGTTTGTGAATCAGGTGACATGTTGGTTTTACAAAGCCCTGTCCTATTGGCAGTATAATCCTTTTTTTAAAGTTTAAACTCAGTCTCCATCCACGTAGCCTGATGGACATTCCCTTAGTGTCCCTCCTTCCTGTTGCTGCTGAGATCTCACATTGCTCAATACAAGCTGCAGCTCTTGGTTGCGCTGGGTTGAAATTGACTGAATACACTTGGAGTCATTATTATCATAAGTATACAAGCGTCATCAGGTCTTAAAAGATCTATTTTATAAGGTATACTGCTTGTATTGTGAAATCTAGTAATAGATCCGTTTAAAATTATGGCATATTGCTGATATATACCATTACACAATGATTGTTGGGAGTCTAAACTCCAGTTATTCTGACAATAAGAGCACTCTGCAGGGAATTGCGGCATCTTCATTGTTAGGATCGCTGGGGCTCCTAGAGATCATGCCTTTTTCTGGTATACACTGATCAGCAAATGGGTAACAATGTTTTGAACTTTTGACTTCCAGGCTCCATATCTCATTCATTGCAGCTTTGAGTGTTAAGGGTACTTTACACACTGCGACATCGCTAGCGATCTCGTTAGCAATGTGAAATTCTAGATCGCAAGTGCGATCTTTTGAGTTGAGATCGCACATGCGTAAAATGACCTACGTGCGATCTCTAAAGATCACACTTGCGATCTAGAATTTCACATCGCTAACGAGATCGCTAGCGATGTCGCAGTGTGTAAAGTACCCTTTAGACTATCTTTATTTTATAGACCATCATCTTAGCTATCTCATTCATAAATTTGGATTGCAACTATTTAGCATATGATTAGTTATACGATTCTTGTCATGTCACTGCATTGTTACTGTCTTGCTTCTAAAACTCTAAATTTACATTTTTATTATTTTGCTAGCATTTTGTAAATTCACCTTTTTGGTGTCAACACTGCCTGAATCCTTCTGGGCATGCTCTCAATCAATTTCAAGCATGTCTTGACCGAAATCTCATCCGAGGTCTCTTCTACACGTTCCAAATGTTGGGGCACACAAGTCGACTCACTTAAGCTTTTTCTTCAACTCTAACCACAAGCGTTTGATTGGGTTGAGGTCTGGGGACTGTGGGGGCCAATCTAGCACCTCTACATCACCATTTTTTTGCCAATCTCGATGTATGCTTGACGTCATTGACCTGCTAGAAAATTGTCATCCTTTCCATACCGCTAGTACTCAAGTGTACAAAGTAACTGATCTTGTAGGATACTTACATATAGCTCAGCAATGAGACCACCATCGATCCTGGTCAAGTATCCAACGCCTTTGGCTGTTAAACAACCCCATATGATGAGGCTTTGTCTACCAAACTTGACGTTCCTTCCATTTCTCAGTTCATTAGCCAATTTTCCCTTTGTTTCTTCGAGACCCCTTTTGACCCATCAGAGCCTAGTCTATTGACTTTCATTTCATCGCTCCAAACCACCCATTTTCAATCTTCTGTTGTCCACTTTTCATACTTTTTTGCAGTCTTGAGACTACTCTTAAGACAATATTAAGGTCGAGCTTTCTTCATCTTTTTTTCGGGCCACCATTCCAGACTTGTGTAACATGCATCACTCGGTACTTGCATGGACATCTGTGATCTCACTATTCCGAAGCATACGAGCCACCTCAAGTGCCGTGTTTGTCGCTCCAGAACTAATAGATCTTGTGATGAGCTGACTTGTTGACTCCGATATTTTCCCTAGATATTTTGTCTTTTGAATGGATGGATGTACTTCATTTCATATTCTTCCAACTGTCATGGCACTCACATGATGCACTTTGGCAATTTTCTTGGCTGAAAGACCACTATTCATGAGCTGGACGATGTCGTTTCTCTTTTCTTGGGAAATCTTCTTAATGGCTGCTCCTCAATTCAGACCAGTCATGTTTCATTAGGGAATCAACCTAATAACACATAGAGCTAGGATAGGTTGTAGTTTCTAGTATACAGGAAGAAAAAGATTTTTCCAACACCAGGAGGAAAACAGTAACAATGTGTAACGTGGCCCAAGGCGGTAATCATGGGAGAGGTCTTCATTTTCTACACCTGGGCATGCTACGGAAAATTGGGTATTTGGGTTGTGATCTCATAGTATGAGATCGCCACAGTCCACTCTAAATACTAAGTGCCGAACCATTTTGTTTCTGCAATTCAATAAGGAATCTGAGTCGACTTTTAAAAGCAGTGTCCCTTTTACATACGGCCAGACTGGTGAACAGAGGTTAATATGACATAGGTTCTGCATCACATACTCTGCAATGCACCAACTCCTTCCCCTGAGTAAGGCCTGTTTCAGACGTCAGTGGTTTTTGGTACGTAAGTGCTAGTTTTTATACGTACCAGAATCACTGACATATGCAGACCCATTATAATCAATGGGTCTGCGCACACATGAGTGATTTTTTTTCACTGACCGTGTCTCCATGCTGCGTACACGCGTGTCCGTGATTGCCGCATGGAGATGTGTCGCCCTGGGCAAGCCAGGGGTCACAGGTCACAACACCACCACACCCCACACTCCAGGTAGGCACATCACAGCTAACCAGAAATCCTTGTTGCCTCCCTCCAGAGGCTGATGATTCACACCAGGGGGTGGGCCAGGCGGTTGGCTCCGCCCACCAAGGAGATCACAGCTCTGGAGGCGGGAAGTACCAGGCAGTCTAGTCAGGGAGGAGGAAGTGGAAGGAGTAAAGATTAGCCCGGGGAGGGCAAGAGTAAACAACGGAGTTGAGTGAGGAGCAGATAAGAGAAGTGAAAGTGGAGGAAAGAAGAGTAGTAAAGGAGGAAAGCAAGAAGTGGTGACAGAGCAGAGAGTGTGCAAAGCCTGAAGGGTCCAGCTTTGTGTAGGGCCAGAACAGCAAGGTCAGCGACGGCGGTGACTGTCTGGAGGGGGACCGTTTGGAAGTTCCTGGAAGGACCCCGTTGGCTGTGTGCCCGGTAGTCTGGAGCAGTGTTCCGAAGGACAGTCAGCACCAGGGCAGGGGCCTCTCGGACCCCGGCAAGGCTAGGAGTCGCCAGATTTGCCGAATCCGTCAGTGAAGGGGACGTAGATCCCCCAGCAACCAAGTCCCGATTGACGGCAACAGCCCAACCTGAAGCAGAGAGACACCGCCACCGCCAAGGCACCAGTTTCTCAGGGCCAGCGCCTGCGGGCAAAGTGTAGAGCTCCTCCGGCCCAGATTGCAGTCGGGGAGCGGGTAACCGGAGGGAATCCACCGCTACCATCAGTAAAACTTAGGTGCAAGGAAGAGGGACATCACCTTCAACTACCGGGAGTGCAGGTGCAGCCGTCTGTGGGACCGTCCTACCAGCCGTTTGGTTTACCGTACAAACTGTGTCCAAGTCTCAGGCTGAGTGAGTACCACAGTGCCGCAAGGCACAGCGCTGCCCCCGCGTCCCTGCGCCCACCAGGCCCCGCACCTCCTTCTCCACCACCGGGCCCCGGGATCACCAACCCCTACCCACGGAGGGGCAACACAACACCTGGCTGCTCCGCATCACCATCCCCGGGACCCCCGAATTGAGCAGCGGTGGTGAAATCACCACAACCGTGGGTGGCGTCACGAACTATAACAATCCCCCACACCCAACCACAAATCCCCTTTCACTCACGGGCGAGGAGTGTCGCTCGAGAAACCCTGGGATCCGGCCCACAGCTCGAGCCACCACTGAGCAGCTGCCGGACCCGAGCAGAGGAGGTGAGCGCGGTGTGCTGACACCCTCCTCCCCGCCCGCGACAGAGACATGTTCGGTTTTTTTTCTGGCATCACTGATGTCCCACAGACCACAAAATACAGACATTGCAAATTAAAAAGCATTTTCAACTCACCCGTCTCCAGCGATGCTGTGTTTGACAGCTGCTCTCTGCTTCTTCCTGGCCGGCTCACTACTGGTATGCATATTCATGTATGCAGCCAGAGTCGACTCGGAAGTAGCTGCAGAGGTGAGAGAGCGGCGGCCGGATGCAGTGGAGCCGGAGAGTTCAGCACCACGGACAGCAGGAGCGGGACAGAAGACTTTATCGCCATGTGCAATCACGGAGTACGGATCACAGATTGCACATGGACAACTCACGTGTGCCGTGAATCAGGGCACACGAAGGGACATAGGCGTTTTTAACACGTCAGGGAAAAATTGTCTGTGTTTTTCACTTACGTGTGAATCAGGCCTTACAGGTAGCATCCTATTTTTGACAACAGAAACCACAGGCTTATGGGGAGATATCTGGGTAACTTGCATCTTTCCTGATAAAGAGCCACATGGGTCCATGTGCGTCGCTATGACTCCTAGAGCCGATACTCCTATTACAGTGTCCATAGCTTAGGACAACCTTTTGATGACAAAGGCCTCCTTTTGCTGTCGAACACCTGTCCCAGATCTATAGGACTTCCTTTGTTGCAGGACTCCTCTTTCTCCTGTCACCAATCCTTAACTGAACTGCTCTAACCCTCTATAACCGATAAACTGTCATTTCGAGCCTAATACTTCGCACCACTGCACCTCCTGAACTTTCACTTTCTGTTATCCAAACCACACGACTCATTGTTTCCCTAACCAACTGACCCTATTAGCTGCTTGTTGCTGGGCAGATTTGACCTTTTACGTACATTTCTGTACACACACATTATAACACTGCATTATCAGATCCTACATTACCTATATAAATATATACCAACATTACTATGCATTACACATTACTTTATACCTTGACCTAATACACATGCATTACATTATCAACTCTGCTACATCTTATACATTAGAATACCTTACACTATACATTCTTATATTACACTACACCGTTGTTACAATACTTAACTCACTCGAATCCCTATTATTCAGCCCAAAAAGGATCGGCCCCACAGTTAACCCTATAATGGTCCTAAAACAGACTGTGGCCATATGGATGAGAGTGAAAACACTAAAGCCCACATATTTGCAATGTAACATATATCACACAGCTGTAGTAAAACAACCAATGTCTTCACGGAGAAAAACAAGACCACTGGTCCACCTCCTTACATTGCACATTGAGGTATTAAGAGGTATTAAGGAAAGTGAGAACAGATTGTAATTTGTAGTATGCAGGAAGAAAAAAGCAATTCCACCATCAGGGGCAGAACAGTAACAATGCGGTGAAATTACAAGAAACTGCTTAACTAATCATATCCTAAATAGTTCAAAGTCAAATTTATGCATGAGATAGCCAAAATGATTGTCTATAAAATAAAGGTTGTCTCACGTTTGAAACTATAGTGTATGTTGAGATATGGAGCCTGAAAGTCAAAAGTTCATCAGTGTATATTCTTTTCTACAGAGAAGTTTATAGAGTCAGGAAAAAACACTATACCCAATGGTGATTAAAAAAACAAGCAAAAACAATATATGACCAATGAAACCACATGTGGGGTAGAGTTGAAATATATTATCAGCTGTAATAATAGCTGCTGATAATAATATCATCTATTATTATATAATATTATCATTATCTTAATACTGATCTAATAGTATGAGTGTGACCAATCGGCTTTTAGTCAGCCATGTGGACTACATGTAACATTTTGACTGTCACCTAATACAAACCTTATCTGTGTGCATAAATGCATGGGTGGATGTTCATCAGTATTCTGCACCTGTGCTAACTTCATTATATATACGATTGGGGCCTGTCTGTATCCTACAGTCAACTGGTATTTGAGCAATGGATTGGTAAATATCTCATTTTCAGTGATGCTGGTCACATTTATATTTACTATGGATTTAAACAAAATGGCCATTAGTCGTACAACCCCTTCTCATTCTCCATGTTTGGCTCCATTAAAATAAAGACAATCCTAATCGTCATCCCGTGCCAGCGATCTTGTTCCCAGGGCTCATGTCAGGTTGTGACATCACGCGAGCCCCGCTCCAATTCAGTGCTGGCTTCTCTCTCCCCTCATCGGATGGATGTGTAGTCAACAAGGAGTGAGCGACAGCTGCAGAATTACCTCCTGTTTATTAACCATACGTCCCAAGGCGGAGAGAGAAAAGCTGACGGTGATTGGGCGCAGGGCTCACGTGACATAACAAACTCACATGAGCGCTGGGAACACGAGCAACGGCACGGGAGGGGGTTATAAATGTTTTTATTTTAATGGAGCCAAACATGGGGAATGAGAAAGGGTTGTCCTAGTAGTAGACAACCACTTTAATTCAATTTATAAAATATCAGTCTTAGTAAATTCACCCAACTGTGTCATATTAAATATTACACTATAGACTTAAATTTAAACTCTGGCTGCATAAAAAAATGCTGTTAAAAACACAGTGAAAAATGCTACATGTGAACCCAACTTAAAGAATAGAGCTGGGCATTTTATTGCTATAACAACCATGGGACTGACATTTCTCCTGCCCAATGCAAGTTATGCGCTCATTATAAAATAGGAAATTCACTTTAAATATTATTAAAACAATTTTTCATAGACTGCCCAAAAAAAAATAAGGAAACTGGAATCATTTAGTCAAGCGTCCTATGTGATGTAAAAATTGTTGACTTGGTGACATGTACTTTAAACCATTTGTTATATTGTTGTCTGTATTGCCATCCGGATATAATTAGTCTGCTTCCACATATGTAATACTATAAGAAAAAAAAATGTACTGCCTGTAAGTTGTAATGATATCAGATGGAAAATGTTTTGTGTTTATTTTTTGCATTAGAAAATTATGAATATTGATTTATGTCCTTAAAATTCCATTGTTTAGAATACAGTGGAACCTCACTTAACGAGTATCCCAGTTAGCGAGTTTTCGCTTAACGAGCAATGCTTGCTGTAAATTTGTAACTTAGTGTATGAGCAAGCTTTGCTGTACGAGCAAAATACTCACCGCACACACTTCCGGTTCCGTACATCCACCGCGCTCTAATTCGCTCTTACAGTCCGTACAAACACACACAAGCACGCACACACACATATTATGCTCTCCTTACCTTCCATTCCATCGCTGGCTTCATGGTTCTTGTAGTTCGCCGCTACAGGATGTGTATTGGGTAACCATCGCGACGATGGAGGAACTTCTGCTGTCAACCGCTACTCAAAGGCAGCGCGCTGAGCAATCAGAGGCAAGCGGCTCCTGCCTTTGACGTCAGCGCTCTGGCAGCGGAAGTTCCTCCCTGGTCGCGATGGTTACCCGATACACATACTGTACCGGCGAACTGCAAGATCCAGGAGGCTGGCGATGGAACGAAAGGTAAGGTGAGCATAATGCGTGTGTGTTTGTGTGTGTGCGTGTTTGTGTGTGTTTGTGTGTGTTTGTATGTATTTGTACATGTGTGGAATGGCACAATAGGGGACCAGGATGGGACATTTAACAAGTTGTGGAATGAATTGTCTGCATTGCAATGATTTCCTATGGGAAATCTTGCTTTGCTGAATGAGTAACTTGGTTAACAAGCACACTCCCAGAACGGATTGTTCTCGTTAACCAAGGTTCCACTGTACAATTTTTACGTCAGTTCTTTGCCCAAAAGATGCTGCTATTAAATGACCAAATAAAAGTTATACAGTTTCCCAAAAAATTACATCATACAGTTCCTTTGGCCATTACTCTTTAGCAAAGCTTTCATCCCCTACATGTTGCCAATACACTAGCAATATAAGTAATCATGATGACTTCCGGAGAAAAACATTGTCTAACTACTGATAAAATAGAGATGACAATAATACAGACTTGAGATTAGGGTTCCGATGTTTTCCTGTTAATTACAGGAACACATTAGGCTAGGTTTGCACACTGCGTCTTTTTGATGCTGCGTTTTTGTGCGTTTTTGGCCGCTAAAAACGCACAAAAACGCACCTGCGTTGAAAAAACGCATCAAAAAACGCATGCGTTTTTGCCGCGATTTGGTGCGTTTTTGGCTGCGTTTTGCTACGTTTTTGATCTCTGCGTTTTGCTGCGTTTTTCCAATGCATTGCATGGGCGGAAAACGCAGAAAAACGCAGGAAAGAATTGACATGTCCATTTTTTTTTTTTTAACTCAAAAACGCAGGTAAAAAAAACAGATGTGTGCGGACAGCAAAAATGAAAACTCATAGACTTTGCTGGGGAAGCAAAGTCCTGCAGTTTTGAGGCCAAAAACGCACCCGAAAAACGCGCAAAAACGCCGCAAAAAACGCACTGTGCGCACATAGCCTTTCAAGGACTCTCCAGTCAGAAGATATCCTTCTCTAAGGGTCTATGTGACTATTTTTAAATTGCCAGTATGTACAAAGACCAATGTCAAATCTTCTAGCATTTGTATTAGGCACTGAAAGGTGAGTATTAGTTCTTACTATGATATTAATTGACAGTCTCCAATAAGATATAGAAAAAAAATGTTCTTACAATTACATTTGCAGCTTCTCAAAAGTAAAACTGCAAAATATAAATACATGCTTCATTTCCAGATTACTACTACATCCTCTTTGCAGCTACTAACTACAGTTTATTCTCCACCTTGTAACAAAATACAATACAGAACTCCGATATTTCTGGTGAAGGGTTAACAGATGATACACTTAGAAAACCACACTAGAAATAAATTGTGGGCTGCAAAATTGTGACACAAGTACATTGTGGTTACCTACATAGCGGCACGGAGCAGTGAAATTTAAACACACCACAAAAGACATGTTAAATGTACCCACAGCCCATGATACACTTTTGGCCAATAGCGGCTTTATATAGGCTCTGTCTTCATCATAACACTTTAACAAGAAATTGTATTTTAATATATTCCCTCAATGTTTAACATATTTGGCTATAGTAAATGCTCACAGGTATTTTATAATGTAACATTTCTGTTTTCATATTAATCTGTACAATAGATACATCTCATTTTAAATTTGTATTCTATGTCAAAGGTAATAGTGCTGTTGAGAGCCAAACTTCCATTGAAAAATAAAATTCTTGCTGGGATTACGGTAGATGAATGTTTTGTAAAACAATTATAAAAGGATTTACTAGGAGTGATACTTTAGGAAACTGCATTTAGGCCTCTTTCACACGTCCGTGAAAACCACGCACGTTTTGCACAGACGTGTAAAAGGTGCGTATTGCCCTCCGTGTGCTGTGATCTTGGCACACGTGTGTTCTCTGTGTGCTATCCGTGATAACACATGGAGAGCAGGAGCTTTCTGCTCACCTGTCCCTGGCGTTGCTGTCTTTGGTGCTGATCTATGCTTTCCGGCACTGCCGACTCCCCGCTGCTACTTCTTCCAGTCCTCTTTGCCGTGCATATGTAATGAGCGGGGGTCGGAAGCAAGTGACAGCAGCAGCAGAGACAGCAGTGCTGGAGACGGTGAGTATAGAAATTCATTTTATTTCACAGACATGTGTGTTTTCTCCGGTACGTGTCACACTGCTGTCACACGGATCACATCCGTGTGGTCCATGTGACTCCCTTGCTGCTGGAGAAAAACAGACATGTCTACGTGTGGAGCACACTGACACATGTATGCTCCACACAGTCCATGGAAAAACATGCACGTGTGCACAAACCCATTGATTTTAATGGGTCTACGTGTGCCCGTGTCTCCGGTACATGTGAAAACGGACGTCACACATACCGGAGACACAGATGTGTGACGGAGGCTTTAAAGAACACCTGTCTCTTGTTCAAAAAAATTGAGTTAACTACCTTCAAAAAAAGCAGCAAAACCAGGAACGCTCAAAGATTTTTCTATTTTGCACTGCATCACTCCATTACAGAAGTATTCACATTTGTTACTTTTGGAGCACAGTATGTGAAATCTCTGCTTGCAGTTCAACTGGGTATTTTCAAGTCTCCCTACCAGACACTGAAAATCACATTTTGGCAGTATATGAGACCGCTAGATCAGCTGCCGAGCTGTGATTGGCAACGCCTTGTAAGGAGGGGTGAAAGCTCCCCAGAGAAAATGATACAGAACCTCCCAGTCGAACTATAAGCAGAGATTTCACATATTGTGCTCCAAAACCAATAAATGTGGAAATCTCTACAATTGAGCGATGCAATGAAAAATTGGGCAGAATCGGAAGCTTAAGGCCACGTCTCACTAAGCGACATCGCTGCTGAGTTTTTGTGACGCAACAGCGATCTTGCTAGCGATATCGTTATGTGTGACATCCAGCAACGACCTGGCCCCTGCTGTGAGGTCACCGGTGGTTGCTGAATGTCCTGGATCATTTTCTTCAAAGGCGATGTCCTGCTGGGCAGGACGCATCGCTATGTTTACCACTGTGTGACCGGGTCCCAATGAAAGCAGAGATCGTTATACAGGTTGCTACTGCGACCTGTATCGTTACTGAGTCGTTGGTAAAGTCTGACTGTGTGACATCTCACCAGCGACCTCCCAGCGACTTACCAGCGATCCTTATCAGGTCGCATCGTTTTCGGGATCGCTAGTAAGTCTCTAAATGTGACGGGGGCTTTAGATATTTTTAAAAGGTATACAGCTCAATTCGTTTTTGAACAAATTAATAGTCTTTACAAGGAAAAAAGAAGTTATCTCTTATCTACACAATAAGTGATAACTTCCTAATCTGTTGGGGTCAAACTTCTATCCCTTCCATTCACTACAGGGCTGCCAGAAGAAAACAAAGGGCAGCATTTGGCAGCCCCATATGGAATGAATGGACCAGCAGTCAAGGATGCACACTGCCTCTCTATTGTAACGAGGATAAAAGTGTCCCATTCTGCTGATTGGTGCAGATCTCAGTGGTCGCACCACCAATCAATAAGTTTTCTCCTGTCCTGTGGATAAGTGATAATGTGTTTTCACCAGACAACCCATTTAAAGGACACCTTATATGTGATGACCACACCTTAGGGCACACATAAGATGTCCAAACAAATATGAACATTTTGGCATTTCTGTATTCACCAAGGCATGTGCAGTTTGTAATGCGAACAATCCTGAGCTCACTTCATTGTAAATTTGCAAAATTCTCAGAAGAGTACTATAGAAATTGCGGCTTGTAAATTCAACCTACCATCACCAAAGCAAAGGTCTCTTCATTGACAGGCTGAGTAAGCAAATGCATTATCACAACGGAATTTGCATGCTTTTATAATTTTTTATTTATTTTTTTTGGAAATGATAAAGGATGACAGCTGGGAGAAAACTAATGCTTCTTAAAGAAGCACTTCGAGCAACATTTGCCAAATGTTTGGGGTCTCCAGCCAGCGAGACCATCATCAATCCTGAGAATGGGGTTCCTAAAGTCCCGAATCTGAATGGAGCAGTAGTGAGCATGTGTGACGACCACTCCAATAGATAGTAAAATAGAGTAATTCATGCACATGCACACTATTTTGTTAACCTCACCCATTTATCATCTATTTTGTGGCTAAGTGGTAAATGTTGTTTATGGGAAATCCCCTTTAAAAGGTACTTACACTTTCATACATATGTTTTTTAATTGGTCATTTGCTTCCTAAGTGCAAAGTTAAGCAACTTTCTAAATAGTTTTAATTAACAAAAAAAAACTTTCTCCAGTTTTCTGCTGCAGAGTGTCTGTAAGGGTATGTGCCCACAATCAGGACTCACTGCCTCTTGGATGCAGGGAGTCCTGACCTGTGGGGCCGCGCGTCTCCTCCGCAGGAGAATGCAGGAGACTGCAGCTGCTTGTTCCCACGATCAAGGTTCAGTGCGCTGCGGTCTCCTCGCTGTGTTTTCCCTACGGAGGACGTATGCGATTCCGCAGCAAACAAGTAACATGCTGTCGTCTGGAAAGACGCACTGCAGGTCAGTGTTTGCTGCAGAAAAAAACATGCATAGTGGGTACAAGATTTCAAGAAATCCCGTCCACTATGCTTGTACTGTAAAACACTGCTTTTTGAATACAGGTGAAGCTTGCTGTGTCCGAAACGCAGCAAACACTGATCTTGGGCACACACCCTTAGTCATCTGTCTAGCTGAATATTCTGCAAAAAAAAGTTACAAATCCGGCTGAATTCCCGCTCCTGACATCTCTCAGCAATCCCTTCCTTCTCTCATTATTATTAATAGCAGGAGGAAGATGAATTTGCATAGTTCTGGAGTAAAGAGAGGAAAAATCTAAAGTTTAGTGGATAGCAGAGAAAACATGGAGAGAAATAAGTGCAGTTCTGGAGCTGTGCTGATTAGAGATGAGCGAAGTTCGAGTTCGGAGATCAGGTGCTTTATGTATGCAAACCACTTGCACGAACATCACTGTGCCCAATTACACTCAGTGCTGAGCCCAGTGTGAGCCGCTTGTTGTGTTTGATCGGTTTGCACTGGGTGTAACAACAGCTTGATCAAATGTAGTGGTCACTCAAAAAAAAAACAAAAACAACCCCGCCCGCCTTTCCCCAGAAGTGATCTGTTTATGGCTGGTTGTATGTGGGCAGAGACTCGACATGCACAATTACTGACTTCCATTGGGGTTCAGTTAGTGTCTGGGACCCAAACAGAACTTTTTCAAAAGTCCAGCTGCATTGCTGAACAGAACTTTTAATGGTGCACTCATCTCTGATATATGAGCTAATGAAGACAGTGGTACCCATAGACACACACAGACCTCACATCAGCGTGTATTACATGTAATGACACACCATAAGAGAAAAATGTGAAACTTGAAATTGGGCTGCAAACTGAATTTCAAGAGATTTAACAATTAATGAGGATTGAAAACTGAAACTTACTGCATTTTTGTAAAGATAATAACTAACATATAAGGCTGAGGCCACACGGGGATTACTGCGAGTGCTCGCATGACACTTGGCACACGCTCGCAGCACAGCGGGAGCCAAGTGTCATGCGACTGTGGTCCAATCGTGCGATCAGACCACAGCTGCAAAGGGGAGGACCGGCGCTGCAGAGGGGAGGACCGGCACTGCGGAGGGAGGGATTTATCTCCTTATCTCCTACGTTACCGTCTGATGCGAGAATCGCACTGCTCTCGCGTTACACCGGTGTAACACAAGAGCAAAGCGATGTTTCTCTCGCCTCATAGACTTGTATGAGTGCGAGTGAAACAGAATCGGATTGCACTCGCAGCATGCGGCAACTGTTTTCTTGGTCCAATTAGGGCTGAGAAAATAATCTCACATGGGAGCTGCCCCATAGAGTAATATTGGTCCGAGTGGAATGCGTTTCTTTTTTCTTTTTATCACATTCCACTCGCTCCGTATTACTCGCTGTGTGTGCTGACCCTTAAGGCCCTGTCACACACAACGAGATCGCTAACGAGATCATTGCTGTGTCACCTTTTTCCGTGACGCAGCAGCGATCTCGTTATGTGTGACACCTACCAGCGATCAGGCCCCTGCTGTGAGATCGCTAGTTGTTGATGAATGGTTGGGACCATTTTCTTCAAAGGCGATGTCCTGCTGGGCAGGACCCATCGCTGTGTTTGACGCCTACTAACGACCTCCTAACATAGTCCCAATGCCCGCCGAGATCGTTACACAGGTCACTGATCGTTACTGCGTCGTTGGTAAGATGTGACTGTGTGACATCTCACCAGCGACCTCCCAGCAACTTACCAGCAATCCTTATCAGGTCACATCGTTTTCAGGATCGCTGGTAAGTCGTTAAATGTGACGGGGGGGCTTTAGTCAAATAATATGTCAAAGATGTCCATGGTCTTAAACTAGTTGTCTCATGAAGACCATACCATTGTTTTTTAGAAAACCAAATAGCTGCAAAGATTAGCTTTTCAATGAGGCTTCTCTTACCCCTAGCAATGATCTATTAAGGCTTCTGACGTTTATCCAACATGGCAGCTCATGGTACCTATTCGGTGAGTTGTGGTGTAGAGCATGCACGCACTAGGTCTGCCAGACTGGGAGATGGTTTTACAGTGTGGCTTCCCCTCATATCACATTGATATTTATATACCCTATCAGGACTTACAGACATGGGTTCACTCATATAAGCTGCTATTTACCAAAATTCTAATACAATTTTTCTTTCTGTTGTGCCTTGTCGCTTTATCTTTTCTTTATCTTTTCTTTAGAGATTAGCCAGCTTAGTCTTGTGTGTTTGTTACTAAGAAATCTGTTATACTCATCGAAAGTGTTCAAAAGACCACCACCATCTTTTACCTAGATCCTATCTATAGACATCTCGGAGAACATCACATAGAAACTTACTGAAGCATTCAAAAAGCTTGGTGATATTGTAAAGGATTACGCAGGTCCAGACCACCTGAGAGACTTGCTACAGATTACTGATATAATTATTTTTTTTCGTTCAAGATTCCTCTCATTCCATGTTACAATGAAAGAACTTTAAGAATGGTAGATTGATTTTCTAGTTATGGCCATAGACTATCAGTATAACAGATTTAAAGTATATTTATTGATGTTTGGACAGATTTATCATTGGGTAATGCAGACTGATACCCATATGCAGTGCTCGATAGGTGCAATCTCTGTGTTTAACTGTCACTCTTCCATGCAGTTCTGTATTTTTAGGTGTTTTTTTTTATAGATCTGTGGCATGGGTAAACTCTGTTGATGTAAAGAAGTGCATACAAATGTATAGTAGAGTGCTATGCCCTGGTCACCTCCCTGACATGTGTTTCGAGTTCAGCTTCCTCAGGGGGGCATGATACAATTGTCTTCAGTAAACTCCTATGGCGGGCTTTGCACGCTGCGACATCGGTAACAATGTGTTACCGATGCTGCAGCGATAGTCCCGCCCCCGTCGCACGTGCAATATCTAGTGAAAGCTGCCGTAGCGATTATTATCGCTACGGCAGTTTCACACGCACCTACCTGCCGTGCGACGTCCCTCTGGCCGGCGACCCGCCTCCTTCCTAAGGGGGAGGGTCGTGCGGCGTCACAGCGACGTCACACGGCACGCGGCCAATTGAAGTGGAGGGGCGGAGATGAGCAGGATGTAAACATCCCGCCCACCTCCGTCCTTTTCATTGCAGCCGGCGGCAGGTAAGGTGAAGTTCCTCGCTCCTGCGGCTTTTCATACAGCGATGTGTGTTGCCGCAGGAGCGAGGAACAACATCGCACCTGTCGCTGCACCGGCATTATGGAAATGTCGGAGGCTGCAGCGATGATACGATAACGACGCTTTTGCGCTCGTTCATCGTATCAAAAAGGTTTTACACGTTGCGATATCGACTGCGACGCCGGATGTGCGTCACTTTCGATTTGACCCCATCGACATCGCACGTGCAATGTCGCAACGTGCAAAGCCCGCCTAAGTCTTACTCTAGCGGTAACTGATAGAGGCCAAAATCATGTTGGTTAACTCTATTGAGGTGCAAAGCACTTAGGACCTTATTCATTAAAAAAACGAGTTATGTATTCCTTGAAGTCCATAGTAATATTAGAGGTTCTTCTCCTTTAACTTGTGGCCCAATTTACCAACAAAAACTTACTTTTAAGATCATTGTATATGTACTCACTTTAGTTTTGCACAAGTTTGTACATAGACCAGTCTGCAATTGGAAATCATAGTGTGATCGCACTGTTCCTTTTTCTAAAATTGCTAATGTTCCTTATTTATTCTGTTCTCCTTCATTTAGTACTCGCCGGATCCTTATGACAGTGTTCCCTGTAAGCTGTATTATTTGCAGAAAAGACTCTAATTGAGACTACCAATGTCATCTGAGTTGGAATTGCGCAGTAATCCGACTCGTCACTTGTGTTCCAAACAATAACTGGCAGCGTGTAGGGCGACGAAGGACGTGGCACAGCCAAGCTATGATTTGTGAATCAGGATCCATAATCCTCCTGCCAAATAAGGAAGGAAGAAGGAGGAGGGAGAGGTAAATGCTGTATCTCAAGTAGAGAGACGTAAAACCATAGGGAAGATTCGAAGAGATGTATACTTATAAAGAGAGAATAAGAGAGCTGGCAACCTGATCTGATCTCATGGTCATTTATTTCTTAGTCGTTAATAATTTGTGTAATAAAAGATTACGTGTTAGCAGGCATCCTTGGCACACAGCATTCTCCTCCTTGCCGGAGTGAATGTGTTCTTGGAACATAAATTATTCCATTCTTATCGCTTGGCTACGCATTTTTCATGCTGCCTCGGCTTCATTGCAGACGTTGGAGGCCCAGCTGGCTGTGGCTTTCCCTGTGGCATTACCGCCATCCATGCAAGGTCTATTCCACTGATGGGCGTGCACAACCAGTAACCTCAGGACAATGCACACCTCACCACTTTTCTTAGTCGTACAGAGAACAGTTAATTGGGTGTTAATTAGAGAAATAATAGCTTCTGCCCCATCCTTTGCTGTCACTAATTGATATGATCACATTTACTAATTTCCCACTTTGTTATGCAACACAATGGTCTCTTGTCAGACATGTGTGTGTGTCTTTGTGTGTGTGTGTGTGTATGTATATATATATATATATATATATATATATATGTATATGTATGTATATATATATATGTATGTATATATATATATGTATATATATATATGTATATATATATATGTATGTATATATATATATATGTATATATATATATGTATGTATATATATATATGTATATATATATGTATATATATATATATATGTATATATATATATATATATATATATATATGTATATATATATATATGTATATATATATATATGTATATATATATATATGTATATATATATATATGTATATATATATATATATGTATATATATATGTATATATATATATATATATGTATATATGTATATATATATATATGTATATATATATATATATATGTATATATATATATATATATATATATATATATATATATATATATCTATATATATATATTAGCTGTAGTACCCAGGCTTTGCCCAGGATAGTAACTGTCTCTCTCCCAGTCTCTGTCTGTGTGTCGCTGTCTGTCTGTCTGTCTCTTCTCTTTCCTTGTCACTCTGTGTCTATGTCTCTGTCTGACTATTTCTATCTCTGTCTGTATTTATATCAGTCTATCTGTCTCCATCTCTGTGTCTGTCCGTCTCTATCTCTGTGGCTGTCTCTATGTGTGCATCTGTCTGTCTCTTTCCCCGTCTGTCTCTTTCCCCGTCTGTCTCTTTCCCCGTCTGTCTCTTTCCCCGTCTGTCTCTTTCCCCGTCTGTCTCTTTCCCCGTCTGTCTCTTTCCCCGTCTGTCTCTTTCCAGGACTGTCTCTTTCCCCGACTGTCTCTTTCCCCGTCTGTCTCTTTCCCCGTCTGTCTCTTTCCCCGTCTGTCTCTTTCCCCGTCTGTCTCTTTCCCCGTCTGTCTCTTTCCCCGTCTGTCTCTTTCCCCGTCTGTCTCTTTCCCCGTCTGTCTCTTTCCCCGTCTGTCTCTTTCCCCGTCTGTCTCTTTCCCCGTCTGTCTCTTTCCCCGTCTGTCTCTTTTCCCGTCTGTCTCTTTTCCCGTCTGTCTCTTTTCCCGTCTGTCTCTTTTCCCGTCTGTCTCTTTTCCCGTCTGTCGCTTTCCAAGGCTGTCTCTTTCCCCGTCTATCTCTTTCCAGGTCTGTCTCTTTGCCCGTCTGTGTCTTTCCAGGTCTGTCTCTTTCTAGGGCTGTCTCTTTCCAGGTCTGTCTCTTTCCAGGTCTGTCTATATATATATATATACATACACAATATACAGTGCCTTAAAAAAGTAGTCATACCCTGTAAACTTTTTCAGATTTTTTAATGTTCCATCCATAAACTTAATTGTATTTTATTGGAATGTTATGTGATATACCGTATTATTCGGATTATAAGATGCACTCTTCCAAAAATTTAGGAGTAAAATGAGGGGTCCGTCTTAAAATCCGAATATAGCTTACCGGGAGGTAGAGAATTGGCGCTGTTGGTGCGGCCAGGCGGCAGGCTGCCTCTCGGTGCGGCCAGGCGGCAGGCTGCCTCTCGGTGCGGCCAACAGAGCATCTGGGAAGTCTGCCGCACAGGCCTGCTCCACACTGCCACTGCAGCTTCCACTGCCAGCACAGCTTCCGCTGCCAGGACAGACCCCACCACTGCCAAGACAGACCCTGTCAGCACCACCCATGCCTCCTGTGACTCCACTCCACCACTGCTGCCGACCCCCTCTGGTAAGACAACACCGGAGTATAAGACGGACGCTATTTTTTTTTACCTTTTTTTATCTCTAAATTTGGAATGCATCATATAATCCGGTGCGTCTTATAAAACGAAAAATACGGTACCAACACTAAGTAGCAAGTATTTGTGAAGTTTAAAGGAAACTATACAAGGTATTCTAAATATTTTAAAAATATAAATCTGTAAATTGTGACATGTATTTGTGTTCAGTCCTCCTGAGTCAATACTTTGTAGGACCACCTTTCTCTTCAATTATTGCTTCATGTCCTTAGGGGATGTCTCTACCAGTTTTGCACATCTAGATGCTAAATTTTTGCCCAATCTTCTTTGCAAAAGAGCTCTAGCTCAGTAAGATTGAACGGAGAGCGTCTGTGAACAGAAATTTTTCTCTAGTCTTGTAACAGATTCTCAGTGGGATTTAGGTCTGCACTGTGACGGGCTCATTCACACACTTGAATATGTGTTGATATTGTAGCTCTGGCAGGATGTTTAGGGTTGTTGTTCTGCTTGAAGGTGAACCAGGATTTCCCTGTATTTAGCTCAATGCATCTTCCCATCAACTCTGACCAGCTTCCCTGCCCCTGCTGAATAAAAAAGTCACCTGAAGTGTGATGTTGCCACCACCATGTATGATGGTGGGGATGGTGTTTTCAGTGTGATGCGCAGGTTCCGCCACACATAGCATTTTGCAGTTACCCCAAAAATCAGTACTTTGGTCACATTTGACCAAAGCACATTCTACTACATATACTGAACAAAAATATAAACTCAGCACTTGTTTTTAGTGCCATTTTTTCATGAGCTGAACTCAAAGATAAAATACTTTTTCCCACTAAACAAAATGCCTTTTTCTCTCAAATATTTTTCACAGATTTGTCTAAATGTGTGTTAGTGAGCACTTCTCTTTTACCGAGATAATCCTTACACTTCACAGGTGTGGCATATCAAGATTCTGATTACACGGCATAAATATTGCTTTAGGCTGACCACAATAAAAGGGCTGATCTAAAATATGCTGCTTTATCACACAGCACAATGCCACAGATGTAAGTTTTGAGGGAGCGTGCAATTGGCATGCTGACTGCAGGAATGTCCATCAGTGCTTTTGCACGTGAATTGAATGCTCCTATATCTACTATAAGCCGTCTCCAAAGGCGTTTCCGAAAATTTGGCAGTATATCCAACTGGCCTCACAACCGCAAACCACGTTTAACCAGACAAGCCCAGGACCTCAAATACCAGCATCTTTGCCTCCAAGATCGTCTGAGACCAGCCACCCGGACAGCTGCTGCCACAATCGGTTTGTATAACCAAAGAAGTTTTGCAGAAACTGTCAGAAATCGTCTCAGGGAAGCTCATCTGATGTTTGTCGTCCTCATAGGGGTCTGCACCTGAATGTAGTTCGTCGTCGTAATAAACTTGAGTGGGGAAATGCTCACATTTGATGGCATCTAGCACATTGGAGACGTGTTCTCTTCCCAGACGAATGCCGGTTTTCACTGTACATGGCAGCTGGCCAACTGTATGGCGTCATGTGGGTGAGCGGTTTGCTAAAGTCAATGTTGTGAATCGCGTGGCCCATGGTGGTAGTGGAGTTATGGTATGGGCAGGCATGTATTATGAACAACAAAACACATGCATTTTTTTTATATCATTCTGAATGCGCAGAGAAACCATGACGAGATCCTGAGGCCCATTGTTGTGCCATTCATCCACGACCATCACCTCGTGTTCCAGTTTGATAATGCATGTTGCAAGGATCTGTACACATTTTCTGGAAGCTGAAAATATCCCAGTTCTTGCATGTCCAGTATACTCACTGGATATGTCACCTATTGAGCATGTTTGGGATGCTCTGGATCGGTGGAACAGCGTGTTAAAGTTCCTGCCAGCAACATCACAGCCATTGAAGAGGGAATGGACCAACAATCAACAACCTGATCAACTCTATGCAAAGGAGATGTCTTCAACTGCGTGAGGCAAATTGTGGTCTCACCAGACACTGTTTCGGACCACTCCAGACACCCCAATACTGTAAAACTGCACATTTTAGATTGTCCTTTTATTGTGGCCAGCCTAAGGCACACCTGTACAATAATCATGCTGTCTAATCACCATCCTGATATGCCACACCTGGGAGATGGATGGATTATCTTGGCAAAGAAATGCTTACTAACACAGATGTAGACAAATTAGTGAACAATATTTAAAGGGAACCTGTCAGGTCCCATATGCATTCTAACCTAGAAGCAGGGTGATGTGTGGCCTTGTAACCCCTTCATACCCATCCCTGTGTTGTAATAGTGTGTAATATGAATGTATAAAAATATGTTTTATTACTTACATGTTCCCTATGTAAATGAGCAGAGGCTCTTGCCCCCTGGGCATCGCATCGCCCTATGGGTGTGATACCATGGATTTACAGTACTGACTAAAAGTTTGGACACGCCTTCTCATTCAAAGAATTTTCTTTATTTTCATGACTTTGAAAATTGTAGATTCACATTGAAGGCATCAAAACTATGAATTAACACATGTGGAATGAAATACTTAACAAAAATGTGTGAAACAACTGAAAATATGTCTTATATTCTAGGTTCTTCAAAGTAGCCACCTTTTGCTTTGATTACTGCTTTGCACACTCTTGGCATTCTCTAGATGAGCTTCAAGAGGTAGTCACCGGAAATGGTTTTCACTTCACAGGTGTGCCCTGTCAGGTTTAATAAGTGGGATTTCTTGCCTTATAAATGGGGTTGGGACCATCAGTTGTGTTGTGCAGAAGCCTGGTGGATACACAGCTGATAGTCCTACTGAATAGACTGTTAGCTGCTTTTTGTTGCCATAATACAAATTCTAAGTAAAGAAAAACATGTGGCCATCATTACTTTAAAAAATGAAGGTCAGTCAGTCGGAAAAATTGGGAAAACTTTGAAAGTGTCCCCAAGTGCAGTGGCAAAAACCATCAAACGCTACAAAGAAACTGACTCACATGAGGACCGCCCTAGGAAAGGAAGACCAAGTCACCTCTGCTGCGGAGGATAAGTTTATCTGAGTCACCAGGCTCAGAAATCGCAGGTTAACAGCAGCTCAGATTAGAGATTAGAGACCAGGTCAATGCCACACAGAGTTCTAGCAGCAGACACATCTCTAGAATAACTGTTAAGAAGAGACTTTGTGCTGCAAGCCTTCATGGTAAAATAGCTGCTAGGAAACCACTGCTAAGGACAGGCAACAAGCAGAAGAGACTTGTTTGGGCTAAAGAACACAAGAAATGGACATTAGACCAGTGGAAATCTGTGCTTTGGTCTGATGAGTCCAAATTTGAGATCTTTGGATCCAACCACCGTGTCTTTGTGCGATGCAGAAAAGGTGAACGGATGGACTCTACATGCCTGGTTCCCATCGTGAAGCATGGAGGAGGAGGTGTGATGGTGTGGGAGTGCTTTGCTGATGACACTGTTGACACTGTTGGGGATTTATTCAAAATTTAAGGCATATTGAACCAGCATGGCTACCACAGCATCTTGCAGCGGCGTGCTATTCCATCCAGTTTGCGTTTAGTTGGACCATCATTTATTTTTCAACAGGACAATGACCCCAAACACACCTCCAGACTGTGTAAGGGCTATTTGATTAAGAAGGAGAGTGATGGGGTGCTATGCCAGATGACCTGGTCTCCACAGTCACCAGACCTGAACCCAATCGAGATGGTTTGGGGTGAGCTGGATCGCAGAGTGAAGGCAAAAGGGCCAACAAGTGTTAAGCATCTCTGGGAACTCCTTCAAGACTGTTGGAAGACCATTTCCAGTGACTACCTCTTGAAGCTCATCAAGAGAATGCCAAGAGTGTGCAAAGCAGTAATCAAAGCAAAGGATGGCTACTTTGAAGAACCTAGAATATAAAACATATTTTCAGTTGTTTCACACTTTTTTGTTAAGTATTTCATTCCACATGTGTTAATTCATAGTATCGATGCCTTCAATGTGAATCTACAATTTTCAGAGTCATGAAAATAAAGAAAACTAAAGAAGGTATGTCCAAACTTTTGGTCTGTACTGTATATGAACGATGTCACCGTCGCTCCTTGAGATTCCGCGTGTGCGCGCCTACCTTTCCCGCAGCCTTGTTATCCGGGTGCTTGCATCTCTGCTTTAGACGCGCACTACGCATGCTCAGAAGACTCCTGCGGTTCCGACCATGCACAGAGCAGAAAATAGCGTCCACCAACGTTCACCATCCAACCTGACGGAACTGGAGAGGATCTGCACGGAAGAATGACAGAGGATTACCAAATCCTGATGTGAAAAACTAGTTGCGTCATTCCCAAAGAGACACATGGCTGTACTAGCTCAAAAGGTTGCTTCTACTCAATACTGAGCAAAGGGTCTGAATACTTATGACCATGTGATATTTCATTTTTTTTGTTTTGTAAATTTGCAAAAATTTCTATATTTCTGTTTCTTTCTGTCAAGATGGGGCGCAGCGTGTACATTAATGAGAAAAAAATTAACTTTTTTGAATTTACGAAATGGCTGCAATGAAACAACAAAGAGTGAAAAATTTCAAGGGGTCTGAATACTGCTTACAGGCAATGAAAACACAAAAAAGTCTTTATCTCAGAAAATTAAAATATTATATAAGACCAACTAAAAAAAAATTTTAAACTCAGAAATTTTGGCGCCTACTGAAAAGTCTGTACAGTAAATGCCTCAATACTTGGTTGGGGCGCCTTTTACATGAATTACTGCATCAATGCGGCGTGGCATGGAGGCGATCAGCCTGTGGCACTGCTGAGGTGTTATGGAAGCCCAGGTTGCTTTGATAGCCGCCTTCAGCTCGTCTGCATTGTTGGATCTGGTGTCTCTATGGGGTTTAGGTCAGGTGAGTTTGCTGGCCAATCAAGCACAGTGATACTGTGGTTAGTAAACCAGGTATTGGTACTTTTGGCAGTGTGGACAGGTGCCACGTCTTACTGGAAAATGAAATTTTCATCTCTAAAAAGCTTGTTGGCGGAGGGAAACATGAACTGCTCTAAAATTTCTTGGTAGACGGCTGCACTGACTTTAGTCTTGGTAAAACACAGTGGACCTACACCAGCAGATGACATGGCTCCCCAAACCATCACTGCTTGTAGAAAATTTACACTAGACCTCAAGCAGCTTGGATTGTGGCCTCTCCACTCTTCCTCCAGACTCTGGCACCGCGATTTCCAAATGAAATGCAAAATTTACTTTCATCTGAAAACAACACCTTGGACCACTGATCAACACTCTAGATATTTTTCATCTTGGCCCAGGTAAGACGCTTTTGGCATTGTGTAAAGCCAATCATGACCAATAGACAAGGAATGCGACAGTTGTAGCCCATGTCCTGGATACGTCTGTGTGTGGTGGCTCTTGAAGCACTGACTCCAGCAGCGTCCACTCCTTGTGAATCTCCCCCAAATTTTTGAATGCCCTTTTCTTACCAATTCTATCAAGGCTGTGGTTATCCCGGTTGCTTGTGCAAATTTTTCTACCACACTTTTTCCTTCCACTCAACTTTCCATTAATATGCTTGGATACAGCACTCTGTGAACAGCCAGTTTCTTTAGCAATGACCTTTTGTGGCTTACCCTCCTTGTGGCATGTATCAATGACTGCCTTCTAGACATCTGTCAAATCAGCAGTCTTCCCCATGATTGTATAGCCTGCCTACTGAACCAGACCAAGGGACCATTTTATATGCTCAGGAAGCCTTTGCAGGTGTTTTGTGGTAATTATTCTAATGTATGTATGTATGTATGTATATATATATATATATATATATATATATATACTCGTGTGTGTGTGTGTGTATATATGATATATATATATATATATATATATATATAGAGATATAGATATAGATATAGATATATATATATATATATAAATATATAATAACAACATCACGTCATTGTTCATTGAGGACTTTTTACCACAATCCCTGAGCTATTGAAGCCATTCTGCAATGTGAACTTGTGGCCTTATTGATATATTATTACTTGTAAATTCCATGGATTTCTCATGAAAGCTACATGTACATGCTAAGCTATGGATTTCTAATAAATGGCAACTGCCGCTCGGCAGTTGATGTTAAACCTGTAGCGCTGGAGAACCATGCAGTTATATATGTTGATAACCACTCTAACTAAGATTGAATGGGGAGATTTACTTAGACTGTTATTTCTAATACTAGTAGAAAAAAATTGTACTTTTATAGCATAATACAGATTGTGTTGCACACAGTGAGTGTCGACTTAGGCTGCGTTCACAAGTCAAGTAATCGTCCGTTAGCATGGATCCAGCAGCTATCCGTTGGCATAAAAGCTTTGGTCCGTTTTGAAAAAATTGATTTTGGCAGGATCCAGGGGTTTTTATTTTAACATCAGGCCTCATCCTCTCAACTATATTACAGCTTTGTGTTGTACGAAGCCATTAGTGAGAACCCATAGAGACGCATGGAATTCTAGTGTACCTTCGTATAGCTTTAATTTTTTTTTACAGTCTTTATACAAAGAATTTTTTTTTTTTTTACTGCCAGATTATGTGTGAATCATCTAGTAAAAAAGAAATAAAAAATATTGCATGTACCATGCATTCCATATTAGCATAATAGGGATGTATTCTCCCCTAGAAACATTGGAGGGTATTTGCTAAGGTTTCATGCCACTTTTATGGCATACACAATAATTGAACTATAAATTGTAAATATTCACGTCTCGTCACTTTTCAAAAGTCATGAGAAAAGTGAGCAAGGGTTTTGTGGGATTGAGGAAGTATAGATAAGGCTATGTTCACATGTCCAATCAGTTAGAAAGGATCTAGCAGCAATCCGGTGGCAAAATGTTGTCCTTTTTGAAAAAAAATATTTTTGCAGAATCCGTTTTTTTAACTTGGGAGTCTATGGAAAACAGTTCCATTACCTGATTGCTATTTAGCCAGCCATTTTTCTTTTATTTGTAAAGGATCCATTTTCCATAGACTCCCAAGCTAAAAAAAAAAATGGACCCTGCAAAAATCATCTTTTTCAAAATGGACAACATTTTTGCCAACGGATTGCTTCTACATCCTTTCTAACAGATTGGACATGTGAACATAGCCTTATCTATACTTGCAGCTGAAATTGAAATCTATGTCTATGAAAAATGTCATTTGCTCCAATTTCTGGTGGAAATAATGGTAAATCTATTTGTCTGCATGAGGCCTCTATCCCGCAAAACCCTTGCTCACTTTTCTCATGACTTTTGAAAAGTGACGAGACGTGAATATTTACAATTTATAGGTCGGTTATTGTGTATTCCAAAAAAGTGGCATGGCGGCTTAGTAAATACCCTCCACTGTTTCTAGGGGAGAATACATCCCTATTATGCTAATATGGAATGCCTTGGTACATGCAATAATTTTTTTTTTTTTACTAGATGATTCACGTATAATCTGGCAGTAAAAAAAAATAAAAAAAAAATCTTTGTATAAAGACTGTAAAAAGAAATTAAAGCCATACGAAGGTACAGTAGAATTCCATGCGTCTCTATGGGTTCTCACTAATGGCTTCGTACAACACAAAGCTGTAATATAGTTGAGCGGTTGAGGCCTGATCCTCGTAATAAATGTATTTTTTTATTTTCTCATATATATGTTCCCTTTTTAGGCACATATACAGTTAGGTCCAGAAATATTTGGACAGTGACACAATTTTCGCGCGTTGGGCTCTGCATGCCACCACATTGGATTTGAAATGAAACCTCTACAACAGAATTCAAGTGCAGATTGTAACGTTTAATTTGAAGGTTTGAACAAAAATATCTGATAGAAATTGTAGGAATTGTACACATTTCTTTACAAACACTCCACATTTTAGGAGGTCAAAAGTAATTGGACAAATAAACCAAACCCAAACAAAATATTTTTAATTTCAATATTTTGTTGCAAATCCTTTGGAGACAATCACTGCCTTAAGTCTGGAACCCATGGACATCACCAAACGCTGGGTTGCCTCCTTCTTAATGCTTTGCCAGGCCTTTACAGCCGCAGCCTTCAGGTCTTGCTTGTTTGTGGGTCTTTCCGTCTTAAGTCTGGATTTGAGCAAGTGAAATGCATGCTCAATTGGGTTAAGATCTGGTGATTGACTTGGCCATTGCAGAATGTTCCACTTTTTTGCACTCATGAACTCCTGGGTAGCTTTGGCTGTATGCTTGGGGTCATTGTCCATCTGTACTATGAAGCGCCGTCCGATCAACTTTGCGGCATTTGGCTGAATCTGGGCTGAAAGTATATCCCTGTACACTTCAGAATTCATCCGGCTACTCTTGTCTGCTGTTATGTCATCAATAAACACAAGTGACCCAGTGCCATTGAAAGCCATGCATGCCCATGCCATCACGTTGCCTCCACCATGTTTTACAGAGGATGTGGTATGCCTTGGATCATGTGCCGTTCCCTTTCTTCTCCAACCTTTTTTCTTCCCATCATTCTGGTACAGGTTGATCTTTGTCTCATCTGTCCATAGAATACTTTTCCAGAACTGAGCTGGCTTCATGAGGTGTTTTTCAGCAAATTTAACTCTGGCCTGTCTAGTTTTGGAATTGATGAATGGTTTGCATCTAGATGTGAACCCTTTGTATTTACTTTCATGGAGTCTTCTCTTTAGTGTTGACTTAGAGACAGATACACCTACTTCACTGAGAGTGTTCTGGACTTCAGTTGATGTTGTGAACGGGTTCTTCTTCACCAAAGAAAGTATGCGGCGATCATCCACCACTGTTGTCATCCGTGGACGCCCAGGCCTTTTTGAGTTCCCAAGCTCACCAGTCAATTCCTTTTTTCTCAGAATGTACCCGACTGTTGATTTTGCTACTCCAAGCATGTCTGCTATCTATCTGATGGATTTTTTCTTTTTTTTCAGCCTCAGGATGTTCTGCTTCACCTCAATTGAGAGTTCCTTAGACCGCATGTTGTCTGGTCACAGCAACAGCTTCCAAATGCAAAACCACACACCTGTAATCAACCCCAGACCTTTTAACTACTTCATTGATTACAGGTTAACGAGGGAGACGCCTTCAGAGTTAATTGCAGCCCTTAGAGTCCCTTGTCCAATTACTTTTGGTCCCTTGAAAAAGAGGAGACTATGCATTACAGAGCTATGATTCCTAAACCCTTTCTCCGATTTGGATGTGAAAACTCTCATATTGCAGCTGGGAGTGTGCACTTTCAGCCCATATTATATATATAATTGTATTTCTGAACATGTTTTTGTAAACAGCTAAAATAACAAAACTTGTGTCACTGTCCAAATATTTCTGGACCTAACTGTATATGAGGTACTGACTTTTCGACAGCTGGCATCCTCAAGAAAAATGTTATAGAACCTGCCTGAAAGAGGTTTGATAATTCCCTTAAACTGTTAAATACTGTATGTGTTTGGAAATGATATGTTCAGGTTGGTCTAGAGGTTAATGATTGGATGCTTAGAGCTAGGACAAGTTAACGATCCTTGGCAGGGATGGGTTAATGCTCTCTGCATTTGCAATTGATTTTTTTTCCCTCTATGCTATGTGAAACCAGCAATCAGCCCTGCGGTTTGAAATTGCCCTGAAACAGGAGCTGAGACGTGAAACAGCCACCAACACATTTCAATTAGCAGCCGTTCTACCCAGGATCCCACCCCAGGGGAAAGAGCAGCTTGTACAGATTGACACACTCACAATGAATTACCTGTCCTTCATAACCCGCCTCACCCCTTGATTGTAGAATTCAAGCATTCTGGGTATTTTAACATGTTAAATTCAGTTTCTAGATAACTCGAAAAAAGTTTACTTTTTGGTATTTTGAGCATCTTTGTTTTTTTTTCTTCTGTTAATCCGAACCTGGAAATACTTTGACTTTGTCTGGAAATTGCACATTCACACTGAGACCTCTTTTACACGTCCGTGAAAACACACATTTTGCATGGTCCGTGGTGTTGGTGCGTTTGTGTGTGCGTGTTCAGTGTGTGCTGTCCATGTGACATCCAGATAGCACACTGACAGCATGAACTTCTATCATTTCCTGTCCATGGTGCTGCTGTCTCCAGCTCTGCTGCTGCTTCTGGGTCCTCGGTGCAGTGAATATGCATGAGTATAATGAGCCGGGGTCGGAAGCAAGTAACAGCAGCTGGAGACCGGTCAGTATAGAAAATCATTTTATTTCAAAGACACGTGTTTTCTCCGGTATGTGTCACACTGATGTCACACGGATCACATCAGTGTGCGGTCCATGTGACACCCGGGTTGCCAGTGAAAAACAGACATGTCGCCGTGTGGAGCACATGGACACACGTATGCTCCATACGGACACAGAGAACTCTGACATGTGCGCAGACCCATTAATTTTAATGGATTTACATGTGTTCGTGCCTCTGGTACGTATGGAAACGGACGTCATATGTACCGAAAACACGGACGTGTGAAGGAGGCCTTAAAGATGTTCGTCTTAATCCTGTAGACACAATACGCATACTAGAGATGGGCGAATAGTGCATACTCAGGTTCTGATTATGCTATCCAAGTACTGAGAACTCTTCCAAAAAATAGATGTTTGATATTGCCGTAATCTTACTGATCAGGAGAATCATATTGCAAAGGTAATTTTTAACACAAACTGTATACCATAAAAACAATTCCCCCCCCAAAAAAATGTCAAAATTGTGTTTTTCTCCACAATTTATCTCCATTTGGAAATCTTTCCCCTTTTTACAGTACACTATGTGGTAAAATGAATGGTATACTCTCTTTTGCGTCTTCCCCAGCCTAGAAGATGTGGTATGATCATGTTTGTTGGGTCCTTATCACACTGATGCCTTTGTTTGGGTTAAAAAAAAACCTACAATTTATGGGTGGATAGGAACTTGCTATGAGAAAACATGTAAAAATTGAGAGCACTCCTGCTTTTCAGCCTCAGGTGATTTAAATTCTCCATCTACAGGTTCCTGTCCGCCCATAAATTGATGTTTTTTTTAACCCAAACAGAGGCATTAGTGTGATAGGGACTCAACAAACAGGAAGTCTCCTTGCCGCTGGCTGTTGGGCTCACATAAAATCTGGCCAATTTTGTGTGCAAAGTATCTCAATTTTTACGTTTTTCATAGCAGTAATGCAAGTCTATATTCCCAAATTCTTTGTTTCACAGATCTTAGCACTACAGAGTGCAATTGTCTCCTTTTTGATACTATGTTTCATATTAGTCTGTACCTGTTCACATTAGAAAGGTAGGATGGGCCATCAGTCTTTTTCTTACATTACAAGGTTATGCCTTCTGATTGAGCACTCTTGCTCTTCAGCCTCAGAAGATTTTAATTCTTCATGTGCAGGTTCCTGTCCGCCCATAAATTGTAGGGGTTTTTTTTTAACCCAAACCGTGGCATTAGTGTGATAAGAACCCAACAAAACATGAAGTTGCCTTGCCGCTGGCTGTTGTGCTCACATAAAATCTGGCCAATTTTGTTTGCTAAGTATCTCAATTTTTACATGTTTTTCATAGCAGTAATGCATGTCTATATTCCCATATTCATTGTTTCACATATCTTAGCACTGCAGTGTGCAACTGTCTTCTTTTTGTTACTATGTCCCTGCACAGTCAGACATGGCCATTACACAGTATATAGTAGGAGCACATATATAAGATTATCTTAGCAAAAGAACATTGTATTTAAACACATCTAATTGTAGAAATTATTATTCCAAGATCTGTTGATTAAAATCAACTTGAAAATGAACTTTGTAGGAAAACCCCTATAAGCATCCCATCTTCTCCGCACCTGAGATCCGATTCTTGCATGTGATAGAATCGAATCACAGTGAATTACACTCGGCTCACGCTCGCAGCAGAGTTTCATTAGCATAATGTAGCCTGGCGCAACGATGTGTGTGTGTCACTCCGCTGCAATGACATTGCTTCCAGCCAGCTAATCAAAAGAGGAGGCAGATAGCGGTTTTGTAGGACTCCCATCCAGCAGCTAGGGAATACTCACCCGGCTAGTGGACCAGCGTCCTGCAAATCAATTGGCTCGTCTTCAGTCTCATGTATCCATCCACCTAATTAAGGTAATATTTAGTATTGCCAAAGTATAAATGACTCACCTGGACACAGCATGGTTTACAAACTTATTTCCACCTCAACGACTCTTCATGTATCGACCTAATATACATTCTTCTAAAACAGGGCAGAAAATAGATGGCTATTCAGCAACAAGGGCTAAAGGCCTCATATACGATATAAGATTTTAGGATTATCCAGTGTGCATGAGGGAAATCTGACAGATTATGTAGGGGGTGGGTGGGGGGGGGGGGAGACAGATTTTACAGTTCAAATGCTTGATCCTTTTGTTCCCACGGAAGACAGATCACTGCCGAAGGTGTACGTCAGGGTTTTTTATAGACTCTCACCATTGAAAACACGTGAAAGTTCTGCTGAATGTTTGGCTGGAGTCACACTTGCAAGAGACTAGCGAGAGTCTCTCATCACATCACCCGGCACGGCCGCACACTCTCCTGACAGGAGTGGGTCGGCTGCATGTATTTCTATGCAGCTGAGACGCTCGTGTCCAGAGAGTGTGCAACCGTACCGGGTGATGCGATGTGAGACTCGCGCGAGTCTCTCGCAAGTGTGACTCCGGCCTTTATGTGTGTAGCTGAGTTGGAAGAGTTTGCTGTCGGCTGAATGAGCATTTGGCCAACTGTTCTCTAAAGCCCTGTGCCCACGCTGTGTATTTTGACGCAGATTTTGACGCAGATTTTCAGAAATCTGCATGTCCATTGTGAAGCCAACAAAGTCTATGAAAATTCAGAAGTGCTGTGCCCATATTGAGTATTTTTCCCTTGCACATTTGGTGCAGATTTCTTTTTTTTCTGCACCAAATCTGCACCAAATACGCAAGAGAAAAATAAGCAATGTGGGCACAGCACTTCTGAATTCTCCTAGACTTTTCTGGCTTCACAATGGGCATGCAGATTTTGCTGCAGATTTCTGAAAGTACAAAGCTACACAGCGTGGGCACTGGGCCTTAGGTATATGATAATCACTAGAGTATGGTCATACAAATTTGTTTTACATGTATTTTGAAACGGATCTGTCTCAAAATGCACCGTGGGAACATGTAAGAAATCGTTATTAGTGATAGGCTTTAATATCAGGTATTGGTATTTTTTGTAACTTGTACCCATCTGCATCCTCTTATTGACATTCCCAAAGTTAAAGAATATTTGCAACTAAGAATATTTGAAACCATCCCATTAATCTAAATGGGACTTGCAGAAATCATATGCTTGCCGCCAAAACGACCCCATTGAGATGAATGAAACAGATTATCTGTTACAGAAAATTGAGCAACAGATCAGCCTTGTGTAAAAGCGGCATTACGTAGCAAGCTCATTATGGATTTTCTAAGTTCCCTTAAATGACCTCTTATGATTAGATTGCCTGAAACACCACTTATGGAGTGAGTTTTTATCATTTAATGAAGTTCTTTGTAAAGTTTATTTTCTTACTTCGATTATATCAGAAAATACATGTAGAAAAAAAAGGAATTTCCCAATATATTTATGAAATGTTATAGATCACTAAAGCTGACTATACATACAGTATGAGATAACTATCATCCGTCACTTATCTCTGCTATGAAGGAGTCTGTTTTATTTTTTTATTAAAACAGGACTGAACGCCACCAGGCACCTTTTGGCAGCAGTTTGTGACCCATGGAACCCAATATCAAGTCCTATCCTTCTTTCCATCAAAATGACTGGAACGGCCCAATATGTATTAGCAAGTCTAAAGTGGTTCTGTTACCATATCTGATAATATAAATTGCATAAATTATTAAATAGACATCTTGATGAGAAAATCTAGGTTAGAATGGCCGTAAATTCCTTTATGAAACGTTCCCTGCCTAATATTAAAATTATCATTTTATAAGACCAACTCTAGCTTGACTTATAAAATGCTCATTTTAATGTGGGCGAAGTCTCTAAGAAAGTACACCAGTCTTATTAGGTCTAAAACATTATTTATTAACATCTTCCGGGCATGGCTATTATCCGTTAAGGCATTTTTGTTTTTTTCCTCAACTTATTACAATAGCCATAAGTTTTTTATTCTTTTCTATCCACATCGCCAGCGTGCAAGGATCAACAGTCGGCGAGGGCACCTCATGAGTGATTGGCTGCAGTGGTCACAGATTGCCCGAGTCATGTCTGAAAAAAACACTCATGTGACTTCTCTCACTGAAGGTTGATCCCAGTGGACTGATGAGGTATGCAGCGCTGACAACGGGGAGGTGAGTTTCAATTTTATTATTTTTCTCAACTCCCTAGGTCTTTTAATAAGGGCTTGACCAATAGGCCTATTGCCATTTGTGATAGTACCTCATTATGCAAGACTGTGTGATCACAAGGTTTTCCATGCTGGACTGTGCATCACTGTATAGTATAAGTGTTTCCATGGATGGTGAAGGAGTGTGGCTTTTCTGGGATCTGAAGGATAAGCAACGAAGGACTTGTTCTTCGCCAAGATCTATTCAGGGTCCTGCCAAGTGATTATTTCCTTCGTATTTGTCCAAATGACATGCGATTCACTGCTGTTCTATCTGGCGTTGGCAAGGAGACCGTTAGCAATCTACAGCTTGAAACCAAACAAGTCTCCTGGGAAGATGGCCCGTTGACTCACACTATATCTGCCTTAGGGCTGCCGGATTGGAGCTAAGCGCTTGCTCTTTGCGTCACACCAAGGACACATGTGGATTCCGGCATCTCTGTATGGGGCGAAGGGGTGGTGCTTTTTCCTGTTAACTCCTAAAGGAGATTGTTTTGTTTGCCAACTGAGCTTTCACTTTAGAACTTCAGACAATCCAAGGTGTTTACTGAATATGTTTCCTGTTTTAGTAATCGAGTAACGGCACCTAAAAAAGTGGAATATATATATAGGTAGTAAGTACAAGAATCTTACACAGAAACAAACACTTGGAAAATGTTACTAGCAGTTCTAAAAAAATATTAGTGTAATAAATGGAAAATTATAATTTAGAGAGAAGTGTTTGGGATGAGTACTAAGCACAAATGGGCAGGCAATATTGTATGTTATCGTGGCATAACTATTCGTGAAACTATACAAGATAAAAGTCTCCAACTTGGACAGTCATTCATGTGCTCAAGCAATTTACACACAAATCGCTCTCCAGCTTAGGCAGCGCTCACATCAGCGGTATTTTGCCGCAAAATCGTATCCGTCACAAATGTGTTTCAGTTCTATTAATTTCCGATGGAGTCACGACAAGATGCGGTCACATGCGGTTGCGTGCGTCATATACAACCGCTTGTGACCGCATATTGCTGCGATTCCTTTGGAAATTAATGGAACTGAAATGCATTTGTGACGGATCCGGTTTTGCAGCAAAATACCGCTGATGTGAGCACTGCTTTATCCATGTTAACACGGGGGTTTTTTTTCAGTTGGAAAAATCCAACTCTCTTCTTTTGATGTGGTTTTCTGACGTGAAACTTATTTATTTATTTATGTAATTTACAGCCTTTTGGCTCAAATATAAAGTTAGAAACAAGAGCAGGCGATAGTATCACATGAACACCAAAAACGTCTTGGGCATACCATACCAAAACTATGGACATTGCCTGGCTGCATATTGTAGCTATAACTTATTAGAAAGTTTTCCCATAAGATTTTGGAGTCTGTCAGTGGGAATTTGTGATTTACCAAATAATATTTTTGATGGTGAAGTAGGTTTGATAGCAAAGAGAGTTTCAGTTCATTTCAGAGGTGTTGGATGGGGATGAGTGCAAATCACTCACGTTCTTCCACACCAAATTTGTCAGATCATTCTTTTAAGGACCTCACTTTGTGCACAGGAGCACAGTCCTAGAACCAAAAATCTTTCTGAAACTAGTGCTGTAACATTGGAAGCATACAGCTCACTAAAAGGTTGGTGAATTTAAGCCTTCCATGGTTGCTTATCCAAACACCAATTATCTTAACTTTTTCTAAGTTGGCCAATATTTGGGTGCCTAGATAGGATCTCTGACGATGGTCAGATTAAGGGCGCTTTCACACTTGCGTTGAACGGTATCCGTTGCATTGCGTTGTGTGACGGATGCAACGGATGCGTTGCATATAGTGGCACAATGGATGCAACGGATCGTACAAAATAACGCAATCCGTTATAGTTTTTTTTTCTTGACTTTACACATCTGGGCATGCGCAGTTGTGTAAAGACGGTTCCGTTAACAGAATTCGTTGGATTCTAGCGGAATTCGCCACCATAGGCGTCCATTATAAAAACAACGAACGCCGACGGAATCCTGCAGGTTGCGTTTTTTTGATACTCCACCAAGCGCAGAAAAACGCTACATGCAGCGTTCCATCCGTCAGGCGGATGCAACGCAGCGTCGGCTGACGGATGCAACGCAAGGCCATCCGTTGCTATCCGTAGCTAATAGAAGTCTATGAGGAATAAAACGGTTTCCTGCAACGGTTACCGTAATTCATCAAAGCGGCGGATAGCAACGGATGCCGTTCAACGCAAGTGTGAAAGCGCCCTAAGGAGGAGCAGCCAGGGGAATGTACACGAGCAAAACAAGTTATAGTGTTGTGCCTAAATAATAGTGTAACCTTCAAAAGTGAGCAGACTAAAATGAGATCATGTTTTTTTTCCTAGAATTTACTTCCTTAGAAGAGTACCACTATCTTTTTGTTTTAAAAGAATTCTGTGTTTGCTGTAGAGTAGTCCAAACTCTGAATATCAGCCCCATACCATTATGCCATCTTTGCCAAATTTCACAGTGAGCACCATGCATCCTGGGAAGTAGTGTTCTCCGGGTATCTGCCAAACCAAGATTTGTCATTCAGACTGCAAGAGAGTCAAACATGATTTTAGAGGCAGTGTGTTTTCAACTATCTCTGCATTTGCAAATAGACCCTACGAAGATATATTTATCTAATATGTTAAACCCCAACTAGTACAATACTAATACACACCATGATATCTTAAACTAAACCACATTTTCAAAGAAAGATTAATATTTTACTTACTTTTATTGGAGGGAAAGCTTAAAGGGTTTTCCCACAATGTTAATTTTAAAGTTGATTTTAATCAATAGATCTTGGAATAATAATAAGTTCCACAACTGAATGTGTTTAAAAAAAAAAATGTTCCGCTGCTGAGATAATCTTTTTTTATATGTGTCCCTGCTATGTACTGTGTAATGGCCGTGTCTGACCGTATAGGGGCATGGTCTGATCATACCACATCTCCTGGGCAGGGAAGGACGCAAAAGAGAGTAGACAGGTAGCATACTTTGGGATCACAGTTGATTCTTTTTGTGAGGTAAAGCATTTCCCTGCATGTTTTTAAAAAATGTTTTACCTCAAAGAAAGAATAATTAAGAACAATTTGCGATCACATGCTGTAATATTTGTATACTTTTTCCCCTGCCCAGGAGATGTGGTACAAGGGAATACCCCCCAAAAAATGAGAATTAATAATAATATATTAATAATTTTATTCATTTATATAGCGCTATTAATTCCACAGCGCTTTACATACATTGGCAACACTATCCCCATTGGGGCTCACAATCTAGAGTCCCTATCTGTATGTCTTTCGAGTGTGGGAGGAAACCGGAGACCCCCGGAGGAAACCCACGCAAACACGGGGAGAACATACCAACTCCTTGCAGATGTTGTCCTTGGTGGGATTTGAACCCAGGACCCCAGCGCTGCAAGACTGCAGTGCTAACCACTGAGCCACCGTGCCACATATTTAATATTTTTTATTCAAGATAACATCTTGAAAACATTAATCCCCTTCAAAATCCTGTCCATTAGATGATATGCCCTTGCCCCAATGGTTTTTCCACTGTTCGAAACGTTTTTTATATTCTTCTGAACAAATAAGTTTAATTTTTCTTAACGTTTTCTACATCCTGAAAACTGATTCCCTTTAGACTTTATTTATTCTTGGTAATAAGAAGTCACAGGGGGGCTAGGTTGGGTGAGTACTGGGGCGAAAAACCTTTGTCATGCCATTTTTCATCAAAAATTGGTTGATTTTCAACGCTGTGTGGGCAGGCGGATTGTCATGATGAAGCAGCCAGTCCCCCGATCGCCACAATTCAGGGCGCTTTTTCTTACTGCCTCACGCAATGACTTCAGCACTTGCAGATAGTAATGTTGGTTCACTGTGGTGCCCTGAGGAACAAATTTAACTTTAATGACTCCTTTGATGTTGAAAAAAACAAACCATCATGTGCTTCACATTTTATCTCACTTGCCGTGGTCTCGTCGATGAAGCTGTCTTCCACTGGCTGGACTATTGTTTTGTTTCAGAATCGTAACCGTAACACCAAGATTCATCCTCTGTGATGACTTTTGACAAAAAATCAAAAAATCAGGGTCAGTTTGTGGATGTTCTTACAATTCCTGGCACACTCTCAGACAGTTCTCCCTCTTGTCATAGGAAAGCAGTCGTGCAACAAACTGCTGTGACCCCTCTCATGTTCATATCTTCAATTAGGATTCTTTGGCATGAGCTCCAGGAAATTTCTGTCATTTCCTCCAATTCGTCGATTGTTTTGCGACAATCAAACACGAAGGCATTGCGCACTTTTTGAACTTTTCGTCAGTTCTGGACATTGAGGGACGACCTGAACGGGGTTCATCTTTAAAGGGGTGGTTCACCCATATTTTTTATTTTCTAGATCGATATTATATTGAGAAACAATGTTTCTCTCAAATACCTTGTGTTGGCAATAGTGCCTGTGAGAGGTGCTATTGCGGACCGCTGTTCCCCGCTCCGTGACCCCCGGCCTCCGTGACTTCAGAGACCCGGTGACATCACATCAAGTTCCTGACACCGTGGCCGGCCGCAGTGTCCGTGAGTGATGGGCTGTGACGAGCAGTGAAACACCGTCCACAGCCCATCACTCACAGACACTGCGGCCGGCCCCAGTCTTCCCTCCTTCTGTGAGGGAGGAGGGAGCTGATGGGCTGTGATGAGCAGTGAAACACCGCCCACAGCCCAGTGACTCAGGAAGACTGGGGCCGGCCGCAGTGTCCGTGAGTGGCTGTGGGCGGTGTTTCACTGCTCATCACAGCCCATCAGCTCCCTCCTCCCTCACAGAAGGAGGGAAGACTGGGGCCGGCCGCAGTGTCCATGAGTGATTGGCTGTGGACGGTGTTTCACCGCTTGTCACAGCCCATCAGCTCCTTCCTCCTCCACAGCAGAGAGCTGCAAGCAGGTGACACATCAGGCTGTGACAAGCAGTGAAACACCGCCCACAGCTCAGTGAGGTCAGGAAGACTGCGGCCGGCTGCGGTGATGTCACGTGATCAGGAACTTGACGTGACGTCACCGGATCCCCGAAGTCACAGAGCCTGGGGGGTCACGGAGTGAAGAACAGCGGTCCACAATAGCGCCTCTCACAGGCACTATTGCCAACATAAGGTATTTGAGAGAAACACTGTTTCTCAATATAATATCGATCTAGAAAATAAAAAATATGGGTGAACCACCCCTTTAAGTGACATTTTGCCACTTCTGAACCGGGCAAACCACTCTTAAATTCTTGCCTAGCTTAGAGCTTCCTTCCCATAAGCTTCCCGAAGAATTCAAACTGTTTCTGCCACTGGTTTCTTTAACAGGGACAGAATTTGATGTTGGCGCGTTGCTCCTTAAATTTTACCTAGAGCGTTGGGAGGGGCTTAGGAAAACAATCACTCTGTCCATTACAATGGTTTTCCATGAACGCTATTTGGCCAACTGATCCGAGAAAGTGTGTAGTAAGCATACCTAGCGGTATAGGGCAGCACTGCTATTCCACTTGCTTACATAAAATAATTCTCTTTTTTGGGGGGTAACCCCTCATATGATCAGATCATGTCCTTCCTTGTACATGTTACACAGTACATAGCAAAGACAGATATATAAGATTATCTCCGCACAAGAAGATTTTTTTTAAACACATCCAATTATGGAAATTTACATTATTCCAAGATCTCTTGGTTAAAATGAACTTTATTCATGGGAAAACTGTTTTAAATGTTGATCACTTGCAGTCGTGATGAGCTGTCTGCTGTTCCTGGCAGATACAGTGTATGTCATATATCAGGATGCCAATATTCACTGTGCTGGGCTCCCATTTCGAGGTGTGATAACCTGCAATGAAAAATAGACCCTTTTTAATGTCCCCTGATGAACCCTTGCTATTTTAAACACAAATGGGAGAAACACATGAAGGCATGTAAAATGAATGCATATACAATGCCTTGAAAAATTTATTTATTTTCTTCATTTTTTTCACAAAATGCCCACAAATTTAAAAGTATTTTATTGTGATTCCTTGTGAGATACCAACATTAAGTAGCAAGTAGTTGTAAAATGTAAAGGAAATTATATGGTTTTGTAAATATTTTATCATTTAAATCTGAAAATTGTGATGTGCATTTATATTTAGCCCCTCTAAAGGCCACTTTACACGCTGCGATATCGGTACCGATATCACTAGCGTGGGTACCCGCCCCCATCGGTTGTGCGACATGGGCAAATCGCTGCCCGTGGCGCACAACATCGCCCAGACCCATCACACTACTTACCTGCCCTGCGACGTCGCTGTGACCGGCGAAACGCCTCTTTTCTAAGGGGGCTGTTCGTTCAGCGTCACAGTGACGTCACAGCTGCGTCACTGAACCGCCGCCCAATAGAAGCGGAGGGGCGGAGATGAGCGGGATGAACATCCCGCCCACCTCCTTCATTCCGCATTGCGGGCGGTCACGGGTAAGGTGAGGTTCCTCGTTCCTGTAGTGTCACACGTACCGATGTGTGCTGCCGCAGGAACGAGGAACAACTTCGTTACTGCTGCAGCAACGATATTAGAGAATGGACCCCCATGTCACCGATGAGCGATTTTGCAAGTTTTTGCAACGATGCAAAATCGCTCATAGGTGTCACACGCAACGGCATCGCTAAAGCGACCGGATGTGCGTCACAAATTCCGTGACCACAACAAGATCGCTTGAGCGATGTCGCAGTGTGTAAAGCGGCCTTAAGTCAATACTTTGTAGGACCACCTTTTGCTGCCATTACTGCTGCAAGTCTTTTGGGGGATGTCTCTACCAGCTTTGCACATCTAGAGGCTGATATCATCTTTGCACAATAGCTCTAGCTCAGTGAGATTGGATGGAGACTTCTGTGAACAGCAATTTCAAAGTCTTGCCACAGATTCTCAATGGGATTTGGATGGAGGTTCCTGTGAAGAGCAATTTCCACGTCTTGTCACAGATTCTCAATGGGATTCAGATCTGGACTGTGACTGGGTCATTCACACACATGAATGTGCCTTGATATAAGCAATCCATTGTAATTCTGGCAGTATGTTTAGAGTTGTTGTTCTGCTCGAAGGTGAACCTGTGTCCCAGTCTAAATTTTTTTGCATCCTCTAACATGTTTTCCTGCAGGATTTCTGTATGTAGCTCAATCCATCTAACCACTAACTGCCCAGGTTTCCTGCTGAAGAAAAGCCTCCCCACCGCATGATGCTGCCACCACCATGTGTGACTATGATGTTTTCAGGATAATGTGCAGTGTTAGTTTTCCGCCACACATAGCATTTTGCATTTAGTCCAAAAAGTTCTATTTTGGTCTTATCTGACCAGAGCACTTTTTCCACATGCTCTGTGTGTCCCCTACATGGCTTTTTGCAAAATGAAAAATTTAATTCTCGTGGCTAGCTCTCAGAAATTTCTTTCTTCTTGCCACTTTTCTATAAAGGCCAGATTTGATAAGTATACGACTGTTAGGGCTCCTCTTGGTTGGACCACAGCCTGTTAGTGATGGTCCAGGTGCTGAAGGATCTCTTGCACATTCCTAGCCCTGTGTCTCATCGTCAGCATGTGTACACTTAATTTATGTTTATTGATGTTTTGTGTTATACTTGCTTTATAGCTTAGGATGCAGTTATGGACATTCAGGGTCAGCCATCGACGAGTGGGGGTGCCATTACATGATCTTAGGGTGCCAGCCTTTGCTGTCAGGCAGAGACAAATCAGGGTGAGGTCTGTGGCAAGTACTAGCCTGTTTTAGGACCTTTTAGATTTCTGATTTTACATCTCTACTGGTTTGTCCATCCTTCTGAGAGTGTAAAGGGGGCTTTACACGCTACAATATCGTTAATGAATTATCGTCGGGGTCACGTTGTTTGTCACGCACATCCGGCATCATTAACTATATCGCAGCGTGTGATACTTACCAGCGACCTTTACCGACCTCAAAAGTGGTGAAAATCGTTCACCATGGAGAGGTCGTCCTAAAACCAAAAATCGTTAATGGTTTGTTATCGATGTTGTTCGTCGCTCTTGCGGCAGCACACCTCGCTGTGTGTGACACCGCAGGAGCGACGAACGTCTCCTTACCTGCGTCCTGCCAGCAATGAGCGAGGAAGGAGGTGGGCGGGATGTTATGTTCCGCTCATCTCCGCCCCTCCGCTTCTATTGGCCGGCTGCTTAGTGACGTCGGGGTGACGCCGAACGCACCTCCCCCTTGAAGGAGGGATTGTTCGGCAGTCACAGCGATGTCGCCGACCAGGTAAGTGCGTGTGACGCTGCTGTAACGACAATGTTCGCTGGGGCAGCGATCACACGATATCGCATGCACGACGGGGGCGGGTGCTTTCACGCTCGATCTCGCTAGCAATTGCTAGGAATATCGTAGCGTGTAAAGCCCGCTTTAGGGTTCAGTCGTAACATTATATCCAGCACATTTGGTCTTTTGGGGCTTCCTTATGTATCTGGTTTACTGCTTGGCTGCACAACTACAGGCGTTCTCACTGGAGATAGCTGAAATTAATTACCAACAACAGCATGCATGTTTGGCTTTAAAAGGGGTAGTATCATCTCCAAAATCCTATTCCAATATGTAGTAGATGTAATAATAATATTAGAAAATCCCTCCATTTAGAAATGTAGTATAGTTCTTCTGATTCACTATCTCACTTGCCTCATGTTCCGGGCATTGCAGGACCTTAGGTATCCATGGTTATGACCACACATATAGGGACAGTTAGTTAGTTGCTTGTAGTCATAACCATAGATACCTAGGGTCCTTCAATGCCCTGAACATGAAGCAAGCATCAAAGTGAATTAGAAAAAGTATGCTACATTTCTAATTGGAGGTATTGCTAATATTATCACACCTACTACATATTTGGGATAGGATCTTGGTGATAGGAATACCTCTTTAAGTACGTGGATGCTGATTCAAAGAGTTTGAGATTCTCTGGTACCAACATCTTTTTTCTTATAGGTGTCCTTGGAGACTAAAACTGTTTATTTTTACTCCGGCATTTGTGAATTAAGTTTCTGCTCTGAATCTTATTGATCATTTCTTTGCTGTTAATTGTAGTTATAATGTCTCTTCCCTCGTTCATCCCAATCAAGTTTCACTGATTGATAAATCTCCTCTTTCTCAAAGCCACGTGACCTCAAAGGTCGAGGATATATTTATGAAGGTATTACACTCTGAAAGAATTTCATTTTTGGTGTTTCGTTCTTTACCTGCAAAATTGGTGTTGGGTTTGCCTTGACTAGTTAAGCACAATCCTGCTTTCAAATGGGAGATTCACGAGGTTCAGTCTTGGAGCGACTATTTGATTTTCTAATTGCTTATCCAGACCCTTGGCTTCTCTAAGGTCTCACTTCCACATTTCATTCAGGATTTTGATGACGTATTTTCTGAGTCTGAGTGTGAACTTCCACCACTGCACAAGACGTATGATTGTGCTATCAAATTCTTACCAGGAAGAAAACTACCTAAGTCTTGTTTATTTAATCTCTCTCTTCCTGAGAGAGAGGTCTTGAAAGAGTATATTCAGAAGAGTCTGGCCAAAGGGTATATATGGCCATCCACTTCTCCTGTCACAGTGGTGGTTTCCTTTGTTGAAAAAAAAAAAAAAAGGATGAGGGGGTTGCGATCATGTTTAGACTTGAGAGATTAATAAAATCACAGTCTGTAATCCTTATCACTTTCCCCTTTTACCAGACCTGTTTAAAACAGTTAGCAGGAGCTAATTGCTTTTCTAAACTTGACTTGAGGGGGTCATATACCCTTATATGTGATCCACAGGGTGACTAATGGAAAACCACTTAATACGCAGGAATGTCATTTTGAAAATCTGGTGATGTCATTTGGTTTGACCAGGACTTTGGCGGATTTTCAGAATTTCATGAATGACATTTTTTGTTCTCTTGTAGGTCGATTTGTGGTGATCTATCTTGATAACATTTTGATTTACTCTCATTCTCAGGAGGAACTCTGAGGACATATCCAGAAGGTCCTCCAGATTCTTTGTGACAATCATTTATTTGCTAAGCTGGAGAAATTTGTTTTTGAAGTGCAGCAGGTCCAATTTCTAGGTCATCTGGTTTCTGCTTCACAGTTTTAAATGGATCCCGTTAACGTGATTGGGTTCTTCCAACGCTATGCAGAGAATTTTAGGTTTTGCTAATTATTACTGGAAGTTTTTTACCTTAACGCTTTGTAGAGATTTTTAGGTTTTGCAATTTAGTACCAGAAATTCATACAAATCTTTCGATCCTAGCTAAACCGTTAACTTACATGACCAAGAAGGGGACTGACTTTGCTTTTTGATCAGCTTGGGCAGAGAGAATGCCTTTTCTTCCCCAAGATAGCCTTTTCTAACGCTCCTGTTCTCAGTCAACCTAATATTAAGCTGTCTTTGGTGGTCAAAGTAGATGCTTCTGCTGTAGGAATGGGAGCCGTTCTTACACATAAAAAGAATGGTTAACTTCATCCCTGTGCTTTTTGTTCTCAGAAGTTCTCTCAAGCCGAATCTAACTATGATATTGGTGACCACGAGCTTTTGGCAGTTAAGAGAGACTTTGAGGAATGGACACACTGGTTTGAGGTAGGTAGGCATAAGGTAATAGTCTTTACCGATCATAAAAACCTACTATATATTGATGCTACTAAGTGTCTAAACACCAGACAGGCCCAGTGGGCTCTTTTCTTTCTAAATCCTGTTAAAACTGTGAGTGAGGGGGTAGTAGTAGGTGCTCTTGGAAATGATATGCACAGGACAATGCGCCGGAGAGTTTGTCTGTAAGAAAAACAAAAAAAAAACCCTGTCTGTTCCACCATTTTTATGTACAGATCTTCTTCAGGAGTTGCATGAATACATTTTGGCTGAGTATCCGGGTTCTTCTGCCACTTTCAGATCTCTTTATAGGCCGTTTGGGTGGCAGAATGCACATAAGGATGTGGTTTAGTATGTTTGGAAATGCAGGGTCTGTGCCTTAAAGCTTCTCATCAGACCCCAGTGTATTATCTTCTGCTTAACGAGATTTCATCACAGCCTTGGATCCACTTGTCCATGAATTTTGACACCGATTTATCTAGTTCTGACGGTAAAACCGTTGTGTGGTTGGTTGTGGACCGTTTCAGCAAAATGGTTCATTTGGTCCCACTTCCTAAGTTGCCTACTGCTAAAAGTTTAGCTACATTGTTAATTTCTCATATTGTTATGCCGGCGTCACACGGTACGATATATCGGACGATATGTCGTCGGGGTCACGTCGTTAGTGACGCACATCCGGCATCGTTAGACATATCGTACCATGTGACACCACCGAACGACTGTGAACGAGCAATAATACTCACCTTATTGTTGCTCGTTGACACGTCGTTCATTTTGAAAATGTCGGTCCTCCTTCTGAGCGACGGTTGTTCATCGTTCCCTAGGCAGCACACGTCGCTCCGTGTGACACCCCGGGAACGACTAACTGCAGCTTACCTGTGTCCCGCCGGCAATGCGGAAGAAAGGAGGTGGGCGGGATGTTACGTCCCTCTCATCTGCGCCCCTCCGCTTCTATTGGCCGGCCGCTGTGTGACGTCGCTGTGACGCCGAACGTCCCTCCCCCTTCAGGAAGAGGATGTTCGCTACCCACAGCGACGTCGCTTAGCAGGTAAGTGCGTTTGACGGGGGTAAACGACTTTGTGCGCCACGGGCAACTAATTGCCTGTGACGCACAAACGACGGGGGCGGGTACGATCGCTCGTGCGATTGCACAATAGATCGTACTGTGTGACGCCGGCATTAGACTACATGAGGTTCCCAAACTAGCTTTTGGCGTAGGTTTTTCTCCAGTCTGGGTATCAAGTTATCCTTTTCCTAAGGATACCATCCCAAGAATAATGTATAGACTGAAAGGATGAACCAAGAGATAGAGCAATATATGAGCTGTTGTGTTTCATATAATCAGTAAGGCTGGGTGCAGGTTTTGCCCCTTTGTTGAACTTGCTTTAAATAATTATACTTACACGGCTACCGAAATTTCACCTTTTTTTTTTTGTGGGGGGGTTTTCATCCAGTGTTAGGAATTTTTTCTGGGTTCTAGTTCTCTGTACCAGAGGAGGATACACTTTCTTTCCATGTGATAAAAGTCTGGGGGAGTTTGTGTAGTTGTCCTTAAAGTGGCCTCTTGGAATTTTGCTCCCAAATTTGTATGTCCTTACAGGATTACTAAAGTTTTCAAACCAGTAACGTCTTCAACTCCTGGTAGCTTGGAAAACTAACAACTTGTTTTATTCTTCCCTTCTGAAGAGATATTTGGGGATGCCTAGTTCTCGTTATTTTTGAGGTGGATCTGTGATCTGGATATGTGGTTTTCCATATATCCTGTTATTTTTGGTTTCTTGTATTCCATCATTCCTGTATGGCTGTGTTTGCATGTTCCTAGCCCTTTGTCTCACTCTGCCTATGTGCACTTAATTTATATTTATTGTTGTTTTTATATTACACTTGGTTTATAGCCTAGGGTGCAGTTAAGGAAACTCAGGGTCAGCTTTCAGTGAGTGGGGACACCATTATGTACTCTTACGATGCCAACCTCCGCTGTCAGGCCCAGACAAATCAGGGTCAGGTATAGGGCAAGTACTAGTCTGTTTTAGTACCTGTGGATTTCTGGTTTTACATCTCCCCCGTTTTGTCCATCCCTGTGAGAATGTTTAGGGTTCAATCATAAAAAACGACTAATAGTGTCCTGTGGGTAGATTATCCTACCTGAGCTGTGAACCTCTGCAGCTCCTCCACAGTGATCATGGGCCTCTTGGCTGCTTCTTCATTTAGTGCTCTCCTTGCTTAGGAAGTCTGTTTTGGTGGACGGTCATGTCTTGGTAGGTTTGCAATTGTGCAATATTCGTTCCATTTTTGGATGATGCTCCATGAGATATTCAGAGCTTTGGCTATTTTTTTGTAACCTAAACCTGCTTTAGTCTTCTCCACAACTTTATCCCTGACCTGTCTGGTATGTTCCTTGGATTTCATGATGTTGTTTGATCCCTAATATTCACAAATAAACCTCTGAGGCCTTGACAGAAACAGCTGTATGTATACTGACAATAAATTACACACAGTTGGACTCAATTTACTAATTATGTGACTTTTGGAGGCAATTAGACACCCAGAATTTTATGTAGGGGTATCAGACTACATGTGACTAAATACAAATGCATGTCAGAATTTTCAAATTTATACTTTTTAAATAGTTAGAAAACCATGTATCATTTCCTTTACATTTCACAAATATTTGTTGGCATATCACATAAAATTCCAATAAAATCAATTTAAGTTTGTGGGTGTAGAATAATTTTTCAAGGGATTGTAAATAAAAGGAACTATTTATTAAGGCTGGTATATGTTTAGAACCAATTAGGCTATCCTTAGAGATACATATTTGATCATGCCTATAAGTGATCAACACCTAGGCTAGCCCTTTATTAAATGTAAGCAAAATATTCATCTAGCGTTGCAAAGTGTAGTTTAGGTAAAGATATCATTGTGTGTTTTAGTATTGAACTGTGTTTAGATGTAGTCAATGTATTAATTGGCATAATTTACCTTTTAATATGGACAACATCTGCACGGAGTTTGTACGTTCTCCCCGAGTTTCCTCCGGGTTCTCCGGTTTCTTCCCACAGTTGAAAGACATACTGCTAAGGAATTTTGTAGACAGTTTGACAATTATCTGTAAAACTGCTGAGTAATATATTGGTGCGATATATGTGCGACAGATAAATAATAAGCTCTTCCGTATGACCCATTCCACTACTATTGTTTGTCTATGGAGATTATATGACTGTGTGATTGATTGTATGTGACTGACCGATCCATTCATTCTTATAGGGCAGCCAGTCAGTGCACTTCGATTTATAGAAAATGGACGGCGTCTCACCTGCTTCTCCATATTGTATCAGGGTAAAGTTTCCATTCGGTGATAATAATTCCCCGTATTGCCAATTGGTGCAAATCCTAGTGGGAAGTCCCAGAAATCAGTAAGTTATCTCCTATTCTGAAGATAGATGATAACTTGATTTCGCCGGTCAACAACTTTAATGTCCACAATGTACAGTATTAAAACTTAATGATATTTTATTCTTAATGCCTGAGTAAGGACATAGCTGGATCTTAGACGAGATCTTAAAGAGGATCAACCACCAGGATTTTCCTATATACAATAAAGCCAGTGCTATCATGCTGATTCTATATATACCTTTAGTTGTGAGATCGGATGTATAGTTTCTGAAATATAGGCAAGTAAAGTTTGTGAAATGCACTGTTATTTGATTGATAGGTGCTGCAGAATATCTAATAGGTGGGTCAGGTTTTGCTAGTTATTCCCAGCCCTGTCTGCCTTCCTGTTTTTTCTCCCCCTGTCTCTGTTACTACAGAAAGAGGAAAAACAGGCGGCAGACAGGGGCGGGAATACCTAGCAAAACCCAACCCACCTATTAGATATTCCATTGCATTTATCATCAAATAACAGTGCATTTCACAAACTTTACTTGCCTGTATTTAAGAAAGTATACATCCGATCTCACAACTAAAGGTATGTACAGTTAGGTCCAGAAATATTTGGACAGTGACACAAGTTTTGTTATTTTAGCTGTTTACAAAAACATGTTCAGAAATACAATTATATATATAATATGGGCTGAAAGTGCACACTCCCAGCTGCAATATGAGAGTTTTCACATCCAAATCGGAGAAAGGGTTTAGGAATCATAGCTCTGTAATGCATAGCCTCCTCTTTTTCAAGGGACCAAAAGTAATTGGACAAGGGACTCTAAGGTCTGCAATTAACTCTGAAGGCGTCTCCCTCATTAACCTGTAATCAATGAAGTAGTTAAAAGGTCTGGGGTTAATTACAGGTGTGTGGTTTTGCATTTGGAAGCTGTTGCTGTGACCAGACAACATGCGGTCTAAGGAACTCTCAATTGAGGTGAAGCAGAACATCCTGAGGCTGAAAAAAAAGAAAAAAATCCATCAGAGAGATAGCAGACATGCTTGGAGTAGCAAAATCAACAGTCGGGTACATTCTGAGAAAAAAGGAATTGACTGGTGAGCTTGGGAACTCAAAAAGGCCTGGGCGTCCACGGATGACAACAGTGGTGGATGATCGCCGCATACTTTCTTTGGTGAAGAAGAACCCGTTCACAACATCAACTGAAGTCCAGAACACTCTCAGTGAAGTAGGTGTATCTGTCTCTAAGTCAACAGTAAAGAGAAGACTCCATTAAAGTAAATACAAAGGGTTCACATCTAGATGCAAACCATTCATCAATTCCAAAAATAGACAGGCCAGAGTTAAATTTGCTGAAAAACACCTCATGAAGCCAGCTCAGTTCTGGAAAAGTATTCTATGGACAGATGAGACCAAGATCAACCTGTACCAGAATGATGGGAAGAAAAAAGTTTGGAGAAGAAAGGGAACGGCACATGATCCAAGGCACACCACATCCTCTGTAAAACATGGTGGAGGCAACGTGATGGCATGGGCATGCATGGCTTTCAATGGCACTGGGTCACTTGTATTTATTGATGGCATAACAGCAGAGAAGAGTAGCCGGATGAATTCTGAAGTGTACCGGGATATACTTTCAGCCCAGATTCAGCCCTATGCCGCAAAGTTGATTGGACGGCGCTTCATAGTACAGATGGACAATGACCCCAAGCATACAGCGAAAGCTACCCAGGAGTTCATGAGTGCAAAAAAGTGGAACATTCTGCAATGGCCAAGTCAATCACCAGATCTTAACCCAATTGAGCATGCATTTCACTTGCTCAAATCCAGACTTAAGACGGAAAGACCCACAAACAAGCAAGACCTGAAGGCTGCGGCTGTAAAGGCCTGGCAAAGCATTAAGAAGGAGGAAACCCAGCGTTTGGTGATGTCCATGGGTTCCAGACTTAAGGCAGTGATTGCCTCCAAAGGATTCGCAACAAAATATTGAAACTAAAAATTTTTTTTTGGGTTTGGTTTATTTGTCCAATTACTTTTGACCTCCTAAAATGTGGAGTGTTTGTAAAGAAATGTGTACAATTCCTACAATTTCTATCAGATATTTTTGTTGAAACCTTCAAATTAAACATTACAATCTGCACTTGAATTCTGTTGTAGAGGTTTCATTTCAAATCCAATGTGGTGGCATGCAGAGCCCAACTCGCGAAAATTGTGTCACTGTCCAAATATTTCTGGACCTAACTGTATAGAATCAGCATGATAGTGCCAGTATAGCACTGGCTTTAGTTTATATAGGAAGATCCTGGTGGTTGGTCCTTTTTAACTCTCTATTTAACTATAATGTCATACAATCTGTGTGTGGTTTATATTGAAATGATAGCAGTGGTTTGTTGTCCACTTCTAAAGCCACAGGAAATACCACATTTTTTTGCAAAGTGTACCAAATTTTAATTTTTAATTACCGTTTTTTTCGGACTATAAGACGCACCGGACTATAAGACGCACCCTGGTTTTAGAGGAGGAAAATAGGAAAATAAAATTTTAAGCAAAAAATGTGGTCATGACACACTGTTATGGAGTGAGGATCTGCTGCCTACACTGTTATGGGGGTAATGTCCCCAAATTTTCTGCTAAGGTACCCCATCCTGGTAATGATCCTCCTGCCTTGTATATGTACCCCATCCTGGTATATGCCCTTATCCTGCTATACTGGCATCCTGTTATATACCCCCATCCTGCTATATACTGCCATCCTGCTATATGCTCCCCATCCTGATATATACTGTCATCCTGGTATATGCCCTTATCCTGCTAAATACCCCCATCTATCCTGCTATATGGCCCCATCCTGCTATATGGCCCCATCCTGCTATATGGCATGTATCCTATATCACACAAAGAAATAAACGTTTATACTCACCTTTCCTCGCTCCATGCAGCATCGCTCCTCCTCCTGTCTGTGGCGGTAGCAGAGCCGCTGATCTGTGTGGAGCCGTCACTGTTCCCTGCAGCATCGCTCGTCCTGCTGTCTGCCGGTCAGCTGACCTGCGTGACTAGCGGCGCGCACAGCGATGATGTCATCGCTGTGCTCACCGCTCGCTACACAGATCAGCTGGCTGGCAGACAGCAGGACGAGCGATGCTGCAGGGAACAGTGACGGGTGAGTATACTGATTCACTGCCCCCGGCGCTGACCTGTGTGGAGCCGTTCCCCTGCAGCATCGCGATGCCCTCCTGTCTGCCGGCTGATGTGTGTGGAGAGCGTGCACAGGGATGACGTCATCTCTGTGCTCACCGCTCGCTACACAGATCAGCGGGCCGGCAGACAGGAGGAGATTGCGATGCTGCACGGAAGTGGCCGGTGAGTGTACCGTACTTATTCACTGCCCCCCGTGCTGATGATGATGCGCGGGGGGCAGTGAATACAGCCGCACATGATCACTCCAGGCTGTAGTTGCCAGGGGTGATCACGGCCGGCTGTTTACTATACGCACATTCTCCGCCCATCATTCCGCCCACCTGTCAGCGCTGGCTTCAGCGCTGAGAGATGATGGGCGGGATGATGGGTGTGCATATGTAATGAGCGGGTCCACGTGGTCACGACAGACGCTGCTACAGCCTGCTCGTGCCGCCGATGACCCGCTCCACCGCAGCACCCTCATTCCCGGCCGCAGCACTATATTCAGACCATAAGACACCCCCCCACTTTCCCCCAACATTTGGGGGTGAAAAAGTGCGTCTTATGGTCCGAAAAATACATTACTTATCATTAAGATATGTATTTTTTCCTCCTACAATCGTGTAAAATTCTCAAAATCTATCCACAGATCCACAAACTATTGGACTAGAGAGATCGGATAAAGCTATCAAGTGTGGTTTAAAGCCCTGAGGTCAGTAAGCCCAACTTGCAGCCCTCTGCTCCTGATGTGTGACCTCTAGGGGATGACAGATTCATAGCACAGCTGCCTTCATCAGAATTAGACATTAGTGCTCTGGCCAACCATGAAGAACAGAAAGGCTAGCCCGTTTTCTGCATTTGCCGTTAAGTGTTTATTCACATCTGCGTATAAAAACGGCAAGTGCAATCCGATAAGTCGGATTGCACTCGCACCAATATTATTCAATGAGTAAATGCTGATCTACACATTTTTTCTCAGCTGTTTTCAGCCTGATCAAAAAACAAAAATTGTAGTATGGTTGCTTAAACTGCCGAGACCTGCCAATGCAAGGTAATGGGTGCCAGGAAAAAAACTGTACGTCACACGGACAATCCATATGCCGTCAGATTTTTATGGATATATTATCAGCATAGAACACTGTAAATGGTCTTGTAAGGCTATGTGCGCACTAGGCGTTTTTGCCGCGTTTTTAGCGGCGTTTTTTACCGCGTTTTTGTGCTGAAAACGCAGTGACATTGCTTCCCCAGCAATGTCAATGGGTTTTCAGAAGTGCTGTCCTCACACAGCGTTTTTTTTTAGCTGCGTTTTTGTGGTGACCACAAAAACGCAGCATGTCAATTATTTCTGCGTTTTCCACTGCGTTTTTCACTCATTGAATTCAATGAGATGTTAAAAACGCAATGAATAACGCATATAGCCGCGTTTCTATGACTAAAAACGCAGCTATACACGCAAGGGGTGGGCACTACAGTGACGTGTACAGGAAGAGGATTCCTTCTGTTGGTAAACACAGAAGCAGGAATCCTCCCGGTACCGTCACCGCCGCGTCCACCTCCCGTCCTGTGCATGTCAGCTCCGTGCGGCGCCATGTCTGGGCGGGAGGTGGACGCAGCGGCGAAAACCAAAGTGAACAGTAGAAAAAAAAAAAATGTCATATACTCACCTGTCTGCAGGGTCCCGGTGCCATGCCCGCTCCCAGCTCCTCCCGGTACCGCCGCTCTGGCGGTGTGCAGTCTCCCCGGCCGGCAGGACCTTGCTTGCAGGACCTGGCGCTGATCACCTGATGCAGTCACCTGACGCATCAGCTGATCGTAGTCTCGCCGGCTTTTTCGGCCGGCTATCAGCTGCTCCTGCCGTCAGGGGACTTCATCAGCTGATTACCGGCAGCTCCGGCAGCGATCGTATAGGATCAGACTCCTGTCCAATCGATCGCTCCAGGAGCTGCCGGTAATCAGCACAGCACATAAGTGAGTATTATTTTTTTTTTTTTTTTTTTCTACTGATGCATCAGCTGATTGTATAATCGGCCTTTATACAATCAGCTGATGTGTGATGTGATTCAGGCACTTGATCCTGACATATCATCTGATCGCTTTGCCTTCCAGCAAACCGATCAGATGATATTGGATCCTGATTGGACGGCGCGGGACCCTGACCCAGGATTACTGCGGAGGGGGGTTAATTTCAATAAAGATGGAGTCACTAATTGTGTTGTGTTTTATTTCTAATAAAAATATTTTTCTCTGTGTTGTGTTTTTTTTTTTATCATTACTAGAAATTCATGGTGGCCATGTCTAATATTGGCGTGACACCATGAATTTCGGGCTTAGGGCTAGCTGATAATATACAGCTAGCCCTAACTCCATTATTACCTAGCTAGCCACCCGTCACCAGGGCAGCTAGAAGAGTTGGATACAGCGCCAGAAGATGGCGCTTCTATGAAAGCGCCATTTTCTGGGGTGGCTGCGGACTGCAATTCACAGCGGGGGTGCCCAGAAAGCATGGGCACCCTGCACTGTGGATTCCAATCCCCAGCTGCCTAGTTGTACCCGGCTGGACTCAAAAATTGGGCGAAGCTCACGTCATTTTTTTTTAAAATTATTTCATGAAATTCATGAAATAATTTTAAAAAAAAGGGCTTCCCTATATTTTTGGTTCCCAGCCGGGTACAAATAGGCAGCTGGGGGTTGGGGGCAGCCCGTACCTGCCTGCTGTACCCGGCTAGCATACAACAATATGGCGAAGCCCATGTCATTTTTTTTTTCTTTTTGGGCAAAAAACTGCATACAGTCCTGGATGGAGGATGCTGAGCCTTGTAGTTCTGCAGCTGCTGTCTGCTCTCCTGCATACACTAGTGAATGGAGGATGCTGAGACTTGTAGTTCTGCAGCTGCTGTCTGCTCTCCTGCATACACTAGTGAATGGAGGATGCTGAGACTTGTAGTTCTGCAGCTGCTGTCTGCTCTCCTGCATACACTAGTGAATGGAGGATGCTGAGACTTGTGGTTCTGCAGCTGCTGTCTGCTCTCCTGCATACACTAGTGAATGGAGGATGCTGAGACTTGTGGTTCTGCAGCTGCTGTCTGCTCTCCTGCATACACTAGTGAATGGAGGATGCTGAGACTTGTGGTTCTGCAGCTGCTGTCTGCTCTCCTGCATACACTAGTGAATGGAGGATGCTGAGACTTGTGGTTCTGCAGCTGCTGTCTGCTCTCCTGCATACACTAGTGAATGGAGGATGCTGAGACTTGTAGTTCTGCAGCTGCTGTCTGCTCTCCTGCATACACTAGTGAATGGAGGATGCTGAGACTTGTAGTTCTGCAGCTGCTGTCTGCTCTCCTCCATACACTAGTGAATGGAGGATGCTGAGACTTGTAGTTCTGCAGCTGCTGTCTGCTCTCCTGCATACACTAGTGAATGGAGGATGCTGAGACTTGTAGTTCTGCAGCTGCTGTCTGCTCTCCTGCATACACTAGTTCTGCAGCTGTCTGCTCTCCTACATACAATGAACATTTTGAAGAAGGAAATGACATCAGACCTTTTTTTTTTTTTTTTTTTTCATCAACAATCTTTAATGGCATTGTGCACTGATTAAAAACGCAGTGAGCAAAAACGCAGCAAAAAACGCACCAAATCGCGGCAAAAACGCATGCGTTTTTGCCGCGTTTTTTTTAGCCGCGGGTGCGTTTTTTAGGCAAAAACGCACATAAAAACGCAGCGTGAAAAAAACGCCTAGTGCGCACATAGCCTTAATGAACGTTGATTAACAGCTGCTGAGACAAAATACACATTGCATACGGATAGCATATGGATGCTAGGCGAGAAAATAACCACACTTGCATAGCACTTGCATGACACATGAAATACCACTCGTCCAACTTTTCTTGCTGAAAATTGGACCAATTTATTATACACAGATGTGAGAAAACCCTTAGACCTATTTACACTCTGTCCCTTGAATTGCTGTCTGCCTACTGATGTTGCTTCTACTGTGCGTGATCACAGTCTACATTATGCAGTGCAGGTGAATTTTTCTTCAACACATGGGTGAGATTGGTTAAAGCAGCGCTTTTCTTTTACCTTAGCCCTGGAGTGGTGCTTTAAATCGAAGTCCCCTGCCCCAGTATTACAGTATTATACTTTCCCTCCGATGTCTTCATCTATTATCAGTGTTGCTCTGGTAGGTTTTCTCCTGACTGACCTGTCAGCGAGCCTCAGTGTTTCATGGAACCCAAGATCACTATTCAATTCTCAAGTCTATAAGAGCCTCGTTCTGGCTCTCATAGACTTGTATTGAGAGCTTGTGATGTAACTTCTGACCAGTCAGAAGCTGTGGTCACAAGACTGTGCCGTAGGACCGACGCGTCATTGCTAAAAGATGAAGATGCCTTAGGGTGAGTGTAAGGCCCCTGTCACACGTCTGTGCAAAACACAGACGTTTTGCACAGTCCGTGGTGTAGGTACGTATGTGTATGTCAGCGTGTGTGTGTTCAGCGTGTGCTGTCAGTGTGCTATCCGTGTTACATCCGCATAGCATACAGACAGCATGAATTTCTATACTTACCTGTCCATGGTGCTGCTGCTGCTTCTGGTCCTTGGTGCAGTGAATATGCAATGAGCATAATGAGCAGGGGTCGGAAGCAAGTGTCAGCAGGGCCGAAGACAGCAACACTGGAGACAGGTGAGTATAGAAAATCATTTTATTTCACAGACACATGGTTTTCTACGGTACATGTCACTTTAGTGTGCGGTCCGTGTTACACCATGCTGCCAGAGAAAAACAGGACATGTGTATGTGTGGAGCACATGGACACACGTATGCGACACACAGTCCATGTAAAAACACGCACTTGTGCACAGACCTGTTGATGTTAATGGGTCTACATGGTCTGCGAAAACGGACCTGATACGTACCGGACACATGGACATGGACTGGGGGCAGGGACCTTAGATTTAAAGCTCGATTCCAGGGCTAAAAAACCCCCCAAAATGCTGAAGTGGGGCTTTAAATTATATCCACTTTGCTTCTGTTTTAATACGGTGCAATTCTGGACAAAAAATATGCAGCCTGTCCATCACAGGTCAAAATACCGTTCGGAAACCACTGCAGATATGCTGCAGATTATGCAAATGATAATCTGCAGCATTAATTGACATGGAGTTTGAATTTCTTATGTGCAACTCAGATAAATTTCCACTGCAGGTTTTTTTGCCTCATGCAGATAAAATATCTGAAAATCTTATTCCTGTGGAGCCTGAACGTTTTGGTTGTGTAGCATACAGTGTTACCACACATCAACATGTCTGCAATGTAATTACAGGTAAAATGCTAAAAAAAAAAAAAAAAAAAAAAGCGTTTTGTCTGTAATTACCATATGGACAACAACACATTGAAACACTACCACTACTGCCTGCACCATTCATCATGTGAGAATGCATTGATTGCATTGATGAACATTCCCCCTGTATCTTTCTTCCTGACATTTTTCTACTCCACTGAAAATCTGATTTCTGCGGACGGTAGAGGCCAAGTTTCAATAATCTGTTTGTAACCTCAACGTGGGATCTCAAATGTAAGACACTGAAATCTTCAATTCTGAGTGTTTGATTATCACCTTCTGTGATGAGGAGGAGGAGACCGGAGAAGTTTCCATTCTGAGGTTATCCTGGAACAGGAGTAATTGCAGGCATTCTGATTATTTGCAACTTTTGTAGAATTTGTGGACAAATGCAGTATGTAAGCGGTATATCACAGACACTTGTCCCACTCCTGGACCGGACCTTCATAAATACACCAATGTGACTGGTGAGTTGTGTCAACTCTTTGAGCTTTTAATCTGAAGAGCAACATGAACAAACTGTTGTGTTGTGCTCTGAAATTTGCAGCAAAATGTTACCATGGATTTCAATCATTTTGTAAGTTGCAGTATAATGATTGCATTGGCTACTGCGCTATTCTTACCTTATCTATATGCACAATTTTACTGAAATAGGAAACCCCCTTTGTTTGTTTTCACATAAACTTTATTTATGGTATATATTTATGGTATATCCTAGCCTAGGTCATATGAAAAGGCTTGTTAAAAGGCCAATTTTGACTTTTAGGCTATGTGCGCACTAGGCGTTTTTTTCACGCTGCGTTTTTATGTGCGTTTTTGTCTAAAAAACGCACCCGCGGCTAAAAAACCGCGGCAAAAACGCATGCGTTTTTGCCGCGATTTGGTGCGTTTTTTGCTGCGTTTTTGCTCACTGCGTTTTTAATCAGTGCACAATGCCATTAAAGATTGTTGATGAAAAAAAAAAAAAAAAAAAAGGTCTGATGTCATTTCCTTCTTCAAAATGTTCATTGTATGCAGGAGAGCAGACAGCAGCTGCAGAACTACAAGTCTCAGCATCCTCCATTCACTAGTGTATGCAGGAGAGCAGACAGCAGCTGTAGAACTACAAGTCTCAGCATCCTCCATTCACTAGTGTATGCAGGAGAGTAGACAGCAGCTGCAGAACTACAAGTCTCAGCATCCTCCATTCACTAGTGTATGCAGGAGAGCAGGCAGCAGCTGCAGAACTACAAGGCTCAGCAGCCTCCATCCAGGACTGTATGCAGTTTTTTGCCCAAAAAGAAAAAAAAATGACATGGGCTTCGCCATATTTTTGTATGCTAGCCGGGTACAGCAGGCAGATACGGGCTGCCCCCAACCCCCAGCTGCCTATTTGTACCCGGCTGGGAACCAAAAATATAGAGAAGCCCTTTTTTTTTAATTATTTCATGAAATAATTAAAAAAAAAAAATGACGTGGGCTTCGCCTAATTTTTGAGTCCAGCCGGGTACAACTAGGCAGCTGGGGATTGGAATCCACAGTGCAGGGTGCCCATGCTTTCTGGGCACCCCCACTGCGAATTGCAGTCCGCAGCCACCCCAGAAAATGGCGCTTTCATAGAAGCGCCATCTTCTGGCGCTGTATCCAACTCTTCTAGCTGCCCTGATGCCGGGTGGCTAGCTAGGTAATAATGGAGTTAGGGCTAGCTGTATATTATCAGCTAGCCCTAAGCCCGAAATTCATGGTGTCACGCCAATATTAGGCATGGCCACCATGAATTTCTAGTAATGATAAAAAAAAAACACAACACACAGAAAAATATTTTTATTAGAAATAAAACACAACACAATTAGTGACTCCATCTTTATTGAAATAAACCCCCCTCCGCAGTAATCCTGGGTCAGGGTCCCGCGCCGTCCAATCAGGATCCAATATCATCTGATCGGTTTGCTGGAAGGCAAAGCGATCAGATGATGTCAGGATCAAGTGCCTGAATCCCATCACACATCAGCTGATTGTATAAAAGCCGATTATACAATCAGCAGATGCATCAGTAGAAAAAAAATAAAAAAAAATAATACTCACTTATGTGCTGTGGTGATTACCGGCAGCTCCTGGAGCGATCGATTGGACAGGAGTCTGATCCTATACGATCGCTGCCGGAGCTGCCGGTAATCAGCTGATGAAGTCCCCTGACGGCAGGATCAGCTGATAGCCGGCCGGGCGACACCGCGAGAATTACGATCAGCTGATGCGTCAGGTGACTGCATCAGGTGATCCACCGCCAGGTCCTGCAAGCAAGGTCCTGCCCCGGGGAGACTGCACACAGCCAGAGCGGCGGGACCGGGAGGAGCTGGGAGCGGGCATGGCACCGGGACCCTGCGGACAGGTGAGTATATGACATTTTTTTTTTTCTACTGTTCACTTTGGTTTTCGCCGCTGCCTCCACCTCCCGCCCAGACATGGCGCCGCACGGAGCTGACATGCACAGGACGGGAGGTGGAGGCAGCGGTGACGGTACCGGGAGGATTCATGCTTCTGTGTTTACCAACAGAAGGAATCCTCTTCCTGTACACGTCACTGTAGTACCCACCCCTTGCGTTTATAGCTGCGTTTTTAGTCATAGAAACGCGGCTATATGCGTTATTCATTGCGTTTTTAACATCTCATTGAATTCAATGAGTGAAAAACGCAGTGGAAAACGCAGAAATAATTGACATGCTGCGTTTTTGTGGTCACCACAAAAACGCAGCTAAACAAAAACGCTGTGTGAGGACAGCACTTCTGAAAACCCATTGACATTGCTGGGGAAGCAATGTCACTGCGTTTTCAGCACAAAAACGCGGTAAAAAACGCCGCTAAAAACGCGGCAAAAACGCCTAGTGCGCACATAGCCTTAGGATTGCTACTTCCAATAGGTGGCGCTAGAGTTTGTCTCCTCTCCTGGAGAGACAATTTTTATGGTATTCATTCATCATTGGCACCATTTTGTCTTTTTGTTTTGTCTTATTTATCTTTTGCTGCCTATTATGTGAGTTTGCATCCTTTCCTTCTTTTTTTTTTTTTTTCCTTTGCTTGAAGGTGCATGATTTAGGCTACATCCGCACGCTGCATTTTTTGCTGCGTTTTTGGCTGCAGGTTTGTTGTCAGAACTTTCTGACATTTGACTTCCCAGCAAAGTCTATGAGAAGTCATATTTGCTATGCGCACATTGCAGTTTATTTGTCAGCGTTTTATTTGTCAACAGTTTGTGACAAAAAAAATGCAGCATGTTCATTCTTCCTGCGTTTTTGTCAACATTTGTCACAAAAACGCAGCAAAAACCCATGTTGTGAAAAACGCACCAAAAATGCACCTACAATTACAAGCATTTTTTGTGACATTTCAAGGCTGTCTCTGACAAGGTGCAGTTTTGGCTGCAGCTTGTGAACACAAAAAGATGCAGCGTGCGCATGTAGCCTAAGTGGATTTTTTTTTTTTGCTATTTTTCTTAGGCTACATGCACACGCTGCATCTTTTTGTGTTCACAAGCTGCAGCCAAAACTGCGCCTTGCCAGAGAGAGCCTGAAAATGTCACAAAAAATGCTTGTAATTGTAGGTGCATTTTTGGTGCGTTTTTCACAACATGGGTTTTTGCTGCGTTTTTGTGACAAATGTTGACAAAAACGCAGGGAGAATGAACATGCTGCATTTTTTTGGTCACAAACTTTTGACATATAAAACGCTGACAAATATGCGCACATTGCAGTTTAGCAAATCTGACTTCTCATAGACTTTGCTGGGAAGTCAAATGTCAGAAAGTTCTGACAACAAAACCACAGCAAAAAACGCAGCGTGCGCATGTAGCCTTAAAGGGAACCTGTCAGGTACAATATGCACCCAGAACCACGAGCAGTTGATAATCTTTGCCTAATCGTTCCTGTATACACTAGCATAAATAGGCAGATCTTTAGAAAAAGTATTTCTAAAGATCATTTATTAAATGCTAATGAGCGCGGAGACTAGTCCCGTGGGCGTTAGTTCCCATTGCTAGTCGGCCCATGTAGCATGCTAGCATGCCCCTGTGGGTGAACTAACATGCTAATGAATGCACAGCTTTCAGCATACCTCACTGTTCATGGCGGCCGGCGGTGGATGGATGCGCACTGGGCATGATCTGGAGTCCCCGGGACTTCGGGTCATGCCTACTGTACCTCACTCACTAAAGTTGTGAAGCTTATACCCAGCATCAGTTTAGTGCGCATGGTCGGAATTCCCGGGTTCTCCGGATCATGCGCAGATCGCACCCATCCTCCAGCGGCTGCCATGAAAAGTGAGGTATGTGCGGCGAAGCTGCGCGTTCATTTACATATTAGTACACCCACAGGGGCGTGCTACCATGCTATGTGGGCCGACTAGCTAAGAGAGCAAATGCCCTCGGGACTAGTCCCTGTGCTCATTAGCATAGGAAATTTCCTGCAATGTGTAAGATCCTGTGCACATGTTGCGTTTTTGACGCTTTGATTTGGTGCAGTTTGTTGTCCAAAACTGCATGATTTTCCTTCCAGCAAAATCTATGAGAATTCAGAAATGCTCCTGTGCACAATGCTTCTTTTTTTCCTTGCAGTTTTGGGTGCAGAAAAAAGAATCAGCATGTCAATTCTATGTTCGTTTTTGACCAGCGTTTTTAGCCTTTCCTGCCATTGATTTTACTCGAAAAAACATGAGATAAAAACGCATGAAAACACACAGAGGTGCATTTTTTTGCCAGAAAGTGCGTTTGGGTGAAAACTGCAGTGCGCGGACAATACCCTAAGGCAGGGGTCTCAAACACGCGGCCCGACAGGCTGCTTCGTGCGGCCCCAAGGCCCGTTTCACTGTTCACTATCACGGCCGGTGCAGGGGCCGCAGCCACTGTCTGCACTTTGTCAGATGAGTGCTTTGCCGGCGCTGCGCTCTCAGAGGCAAGGACTGTGCGCGCGCAGCGCCGGCAAAACACTCATGACATAAATCGCTGCCAGGGGCAGTCACCGGGGCACAGCCTGCAGACAGCAAGAAGCAGAGGTGAGGAGCCGAGGGAACGCGGGACAGGGGAGAAGAATGGTGGTTTTTTTTATTTTTTGTGTATGTGAAGGACGGCACATTAACCCCTTAGCGACCTATGAAGTACGGGGTACGTCATGGCTCCCTGGTACTTAAGGACCCATGACATACCCAATACGTCATGGTGAAATCGCAGCCCCGGTGGCTGCGATCGCTGTTTGCATTGCAAATAGCAAATATACCTTAGATTCGGGGAAGAGGGAGCCTCACGAGGGGTGGTGTCTCCTCCCCGGACCTACGGAGGCTGTGATTGGCTGTGCGCGTTCGTCAGCCAGTCACAGCCACTGTAATGTTTTAGCCATTGAAAATGGCTGTAACATTGAAATCCAGCCCTGATCAGTGCAGCTGTAGCACTGATCATTGGCTGGAGCTGGGTGACCTCAGTTTCACCCGCCCCCAGCTCTGATTGGAAAGATCGGTCACAAGGCCGGTCTCTCCAATCACTGTGGATCTGGGGCTGGAGACCGCTCCCTCAGCTTCACTCCAGCGTCCGTGGGTGGAAGCCGAGAGCGATCGGTAAATTATAGCGCCCCCTTTCAAAGGCCGCCGCCGCCACTGCCCCCACCACCCATTACTACAGGATGGGGACATTACTATAGAATAGGGACAAGGTGGGCACATGTCTATAGGATGGGGACAAGGTGGGCACATGTCTATAGGATGGGGACAAGGTGGGCACATTACTATAGGATGGGAACAAGGTGGGCACATTACTATAGAATAGGGACAAGGTGGGCACATGACTATAGGATGGGGACAAGGTGGGCACATGACTATAGAATAGGGACAAGGTGGGCACATGTCTATAGGATGGGGACAAGGTGGGCACATGATTATAGGATGGGGGACAAGGTGGGCACATGACTATAGGATGGGGACAAGGTGGGCACATGACTATAGGATGGGGACAAGGTGGGCACATGACTATAGGATGGGGACAAGGTGGGCACATGACTATAGGATGGGGACAAGGTGGGCACATGACTATAGGATGGGGACAAGGTGGGCACATTACTATAGGATGGGGACAAGGTGGGCACATGTCTATAGGATGGGGACAAGGTGGGCACATGACTATAGGATGGGGACAAGGTCGGCACATTACTATAGGATGGGGACAAGGTGGGCACATGTCTATAGGATGGGGACAAGGTGGGCACATTACTATAGGATGGGGACAAGGTGGGCACATGTCTATAGGATGGGGACAAGGTGGGCACATGTCTATAGGATGGGGACAAGGTGGGCACATTACTATAGGATGGGGACAAGGTGGGCACATGTCTATAGGATGGGGACAAGGTGGGCACATGTCTATAGGATGGGGACAAGGTGGGCACATGTCTATAGGATGGGGACAAGGTGGGCACATGTCTATAGGATGGGGACAAGGTGGGCACATGACTATAGGATGGGGACAAGGGGGCACATTACTATAGAATAGGGACAAGGTGGGCACATGACTATAGGATGGGGACAAGGTGGGCACATGACTATAGGATGGGGACAAGGTGGGCACATTACTATAGAATAGGGACAAGGTGGGCACATTACTATAGAATAGGGACAAGGTGGGCACATGTCTATAGGATGGGGACAAGGTGGGCACATGTCTATAGGATGGGGACAAGGTGGGCACATGTCTATAGGATGGGGACAAGGTGGGCACATGTCTATAGGATGGGGACAAGGCTTGGGACATTACTAAAAGATGGGGACATTACAAGAATGGGCATAATACTATTGGATGGGGACATTACTATAGAATAGGGACAAGGCTGGGGTCATTACTATAGGATGGGAACAAGGTGGGCACATTACTATAGGATGGGGAACATTACTAAAAGATGTTGGCCAAAATTTCTATATAGTGATAATTGTAAGACTATTAGTTACAAGAAAGGGATAAAATGTAAAAGAAAAAACAAAATAAAACATGACTCTTTTTTACCATCAAAATTTTTTTTTTTTTTATATTTAAAGGGAACCTGTCATCAGAAATTTAGCTTTAGACCTAAAAGTTCCCCCCTCTGCAGCTCCTGGGCTGCATTCTAGCAAGGTTCCTGTACTTTTTGTGGCCCCTTTTAAACCAAATTAAATACTTTGTAAACTTGTACCTTTTGCTATGTAAATTTTGTAAATCATCCATGGGCGCGGGCTCTCTGCTGACCGTTGCTGTTCCTGCAGCACATTGACGCCGTCCCCCCACGCTCCATTTCATCCATCAGGACCCGCCCACTGCGCCCGAGGTGCCCATGTGTCACAAGCACGAGATTATGGGCGGCGCTGTGATTGCATCGCAAGTGCCCGCCCATAATCTCGTGGACGCGCTTTCCCCCACTGCCTCCAGCGTTCTGCGCAAGCGCTCGCCGGCCAAATGACCCGACGTCACCTCCTTCCCATCTTACCCTGCAGCAGGGTAAGATGGGAAAGAGGTGACGTCGGGTCATCTGGCCAGGGCTTGCGCAGAACGCTGGAGGAAAAGGGGAAGGTGCGGTCACGAGGTTATGGGCGGCACTTGCTGATGACACTCACAGCGCCGCCCATAACCTCGTGCCTGCGCAAAACGTCACCAGCGGTCACACGTGCACACAGTGCACAGTCACGCTACAGTCGCACAGCACATGCGCGGGACCAAGGGCGCCCAGGGGCGGCGTCCTGAGATTTGAAATTCAGCGTTCGGGGGCGGCGTAAATCTGCTGGAGGAACAGCAACGGTCAGCAGAGAGCCCGCCCCCATGGATGATTTACAAAATTTACATAGCAAAAGGTACAAGTTTATAAAGTATTTAATTTGGTTTAAAAAGGGCCACAAAAAGTACAGGAACCTGCTAGAATGCAGCCCAGGAGCTGCAGAGGGGGAAACTTTTAGGTTTAAAGCAAAATTTCTGATGACAGGTTCCCTTTAAATATAAAAAAAAAAAAAAATTTGTGCACATTTGTTATAATAAACAACTGAAAAATGTTGAAAATCAGTGATCCAAAAGGTGTGTAAAAAAATATATATGGTACCAAAAAAATGTCACTTTGTCCCGCAAAGAATGCGGCCCCCCAAATTATTTTTCTCCTCTGTGCGGCCCATACACCCAGCCGAGTTTGAGACCCCTGCCCTAAGGGGTACTTTACACACTGCAACATCGCTAGCATTTGCTAGTGATGTCGAGCGCGATTGCACCCGCCCCCGTCGCACGGCCGATATGTGGTGATCGCTGCCTTAGCGAACATTATTGCTACAGCCGCATCACACGCACATACCTGCTCTGCGACGTCATTGTGACTGGCAAACCGCCTTCTTTCTAAGGGGGTGGTTCGTTCAGCATCACAGCGACGTCACAGCAGCGTCACTGAACCGCCTCCCAATAGAAAAGGAGGGGAGGAGATGAGCGGCCGGAACATGCCGCCCACCTCCTTCCTTCCTTCTTTTCCGGTGGAGGCAGGTAAGGAGATGTTTGTCGTTCCAGCGGCGTCACACATAGCGATGTGTGCTGCTGCAGGAACGACAAACAACATCGTACCTGCAGCAATACCGATATTATGGAAATGAACGACGTGTTAACGAGCAACGATTTTGCACGTCTTTGCGCTCGTTGATCGTTGCTCATTTGTTTTACACGCTGCGATGTCTCTACCGGCGCCGGATGTCCATCACTAACGACCCCGATGATATATTGGTAGCGATGTCGCAGCGTGTAAAGTACCCCTTAGGCTATGTGCGCACTGAGTGTTTTTCGCTCTGTTTTTGCGCGTTATTCGGGTGCGTTTTTGTTCGTTTTTGGACTCCTAACTGCATGACTTTGCTTCCCCAGCAAAGTCTATGACTTTTAATTTTTGCTGGCCGCACACAACTTTTTTTAGCTGCGTTTTTGAGCTACAAAAAATGGACATGTCAATTCTTTCCTGCATTTTTCACCCATACAATGCATTTGAAAAACGCAGTGATCAAAAACGCAGCCAAAAACGCACCAAAACGCGGTAAAAACGCAGTGATTTTCTTGGATAGCACACGGACCCATGTTATTCAATGAGGTAGTGCAGATGACCAATTTTTTTTTTTTTTTTAATTTAATTTTATTTTTTTTCTATTTTCTCTACTAATAGAATCTGTCTGTAAAAAAAAAAAAAAAAAAAATCAGCATGGGTTGCAAGGAAAAAACCCTATATTTATCAAGTCCTGCGCCACTGTTTCTGATGCTTTTTCAATGTATAAGAGGAAGTGCGTGGCGCTTCAGAGTTGCTCTGACCTGGAATAGTTTTTTCTTTTTTTAACAGCCATTAATCATCAGGGTGTGTGCTGTTGATTAATGTGGCACACGCTGCCCTGGAAGAAAGTGTGCTGCACAACCACAATGTCCATATAGTCTACCAGACACATTTATTCTTACACTAGAAGGTGGCCCGATTCTACGCATCGGGTATTCTAGAATTTACGTATTGTGTAGTTCATGTATGATTTTTGTTATATATATAGATGTTGTTGTGTGTAGTTACCAAGTGTTTGTGTAGGGCGCTGTACATGTTCTGAGTGTCGCGGGGGGTGAGAGCGGTGTTGTATGTGTGTTGCGTGTGTTGCGTTGTTTGTGGAGCGCTGTGTGTCTGTAGCGTTGTGTGTGTGTGTGTGTTGTGCGGTTTGTGTGGGTGTGGTGTGTTTTGGGGGGAGGTATGTTTTGAGCAATGTGTGTGTTGTGCAGTATGTGCGTATATTTGTGTGTGCAGCGTTGTCTGTGTGTGTGGGTGTCTGTGTAGGGCGTTGTTTGTGATTCCTAGTGTGTGTGTGTTGTGCAGTGCGCGTGTGTGTGTGTGTGTGTTGGGGGGAGGTGTGCACCTCCCATCGTGCTCCATCCCCCATGCTGCGCACCCCCCATCGTGCTGCATCCCCCATGCTGCGCACTCCCAAACGTGCTCCATCCGCCATGCTGCGCACTCCCAAACGTGGTCCATCCGCCATGCTGCGCACTCCCAAACGTGCTCCATCCGCCATACTGCGCACTCCCCATCGTGCTGCATCCCCCATGCTGCGCACTCCCAAACGTGCTCCATCCGCCATGCTGCGCACTCCCCATCGTGCTCTATCCGCCATGCTGCACACTCCCAAACGTGCTCCATCCGCCATGCTGCGCACTGCCAAACGTGCTCCATCCGCCATGCTGCGCACCCCCTATCATGCTCCATCCGCCATGCTGCGCACTCCCAAACGTGCTCCACCCGCCATGCTGCGCACTCCCAAACGTGCTCCATCCGCCATGCTGCGCACTCCCAAACGTGCTCCATCCGCCATGCTGCGCACTCCCAAACGTGCTCCATCCGCCATGCTGCGCACTCCCAAACGTGCTCCATCCGCCATGCTGCGCACTCCCAAACGTGCTCCATCCGCCATACTGCGCACTCCCCATCGTGCACCATCCGGCATGCTGCGCACTCCCAAACGTGCTCCATCCGCCATGCTGCGCACTCCCAAACGTGCTCCATCCGCCATGCTGCGCACTTCCAAACGTGCTCCATCCGCCATGCTGCGCACTCCCAAACGTGCTCCATCCGCTATGCTGCGCGCTCCCAAACGTGGTCCATCCGCCATGCTGCGCACTCCCAAACGTGCTCCATCCCCCATGCTGCGCTGAGCACGTTTGCTCAGCCTCTCTCCTTCCAGCCTCCCTCAGCATCAGCCCCCCCCTCCCAGCCTTCCCCAAGATCAGCCTCTCTGCTCCCAGCCTCCTCCAGCACGCCGTGCTCCTCTGCCGACACTCACCCACACCCGATCGCATCCACTCACCCACACAACCGATCGCATCCACTCACCCACACAACCGATCGCATCCACTCACACACACAACCGATCGCATCCACTCACACACACAACCGATCGCATCCACTCACACACACACCCGATCGCATACACTCACACACACACCCGATCGCATACACTCACACACACACCCGATCGCATCCACTCACACACACACCCGATCGCATACACTCACACACACACCCGATCGCATACACTCACACACACCCGATCGCATACACTCACACACACAGACACTGACGATATTGCACATACGCGCTGATACTCACAACATCCGGGGATATCACATGCTTCTGGCCATGTGATCCTCCGTCAGGTCCTGGAAGCTCACAGCACAATATCGCCGCCGAGAAGCAAGCGATATCCCAGGATGTTGTGAGTATGTGGATGCGATGTGATGTGTGTATGTGAGTGAGTGTGATCTGATTTGTGTGTGTGTGTGTGTGTGTGTGCTGTTATGTTATGTATGTTCTGCAGCTGCAGGACCTTGATGTGTGGATGCGATGTGATGTGTGTGTGAGTGTGAGCCGGTGTACACTGGTAACTATGATACACATCGGGTAACTAAGGGACCTTAGTTACCCGATGTGTATAATGTTTACCAGCGTTCACGGCCTCCGTTAAGATCCCAGCATCGCAAGGTTATGTCTGGCGCTGCTGGGATCCTGACGGAGCCGGTGTAGAAGCAAGCGATATCCCAGCATGTTGTGAGTGTGTGGATGTGATGTGTGAGGTGTGTGTGAGAGTGAGTGTGATCTGATGTGTGTGTACTCACCTGGGAATCGGAGCCCCGTGTCAGTTGGGCCACAGCGAGCGTGCATTGCGTGAGGGGGCGGGGCCTGCAGAGAGCCGGGGCGAGAGGCCAATCCGTGTGGGGGGGCGGGGCCATGGCGAGCCCAGCGGCCAATCAGCTTTGTGTCACCGTAAGGACACAATTTCGGAGCATGACAGACAGACAGACAGACAGACAGATAGACAGACAGACAGACAGACAGACAGAATAAGGCAATTATATATATAGATGGGTTCTTAGTTAGGTTCTGGCTTTTTTTCCATGTGTGCAGTATATTTCACCATTGACTTCAGTATCATTTTAAGGCTAGCGCCACACATCCGTGCTGCCGGCACGTGTTTGTCATTTTTTACATGTACCGGCGGCACGGAGACACTTTAACCAATGCTACCCTATTGTAGCAGGCACACACACGTAAAACCACACGGAACGTGTGTCCGTGTGCGTTTGTACGTGTGTGCTTTTTTGAAAGCGCTGACATGTCAGTGTTTTCTCCCGCAGCACGGGTGTCACACGGCCCGCACCCGCACCACACGGGTGTAGTGTGGATGCGGTCCCGTGTGACACGCACCGGAGAAACCACACATGTCAGTGAAAAATAAAAAAACATTAACTCACCTTCTCCAGCCCTCCTGTCTCTGCCGCTGCTGCCTCTTGCTGCCGACCGCCGCTCATTATTCTCATTGAATATTCACTTCACTGCCTGGCAGCAGCAGCAGCGGGGAGACGGGAGGGCTGGAGACCGAGGATCAGCACCACAGACAGCAGCGCGGACATCAGGAAGGACCAGGTGAGTATGATAATTACCGGTTCTACGTGTGCTATCGCGGATAGCACACGTAGAACACACGTGTCCCGCACGTACCAGAGACACGTACTTACCTGCACGCAACACGCAGGGAAAATACGTGTCTCTCGGCACGTGCGTGAATTTCACGTGAGTGTGGCAGAAGCCTAAAAGGGTGAAAAAAGGCGTTACTACAAGATAAATAAATGATCATTAGGATCCCAAATGTTTAGGACACTTGCAGCCAGTGATGATTTTAGTCCAAGGTGAGGTTCAGACTGCGGTAATTCACTTTCTGTATATGGACTGACTGACTGCGGGTTATCTGATCAAAACTTGCAGTCTGATATATTACTATGAGGGTGTGAGTTTTGTGAAATGACGAATTCAGGCGACTAATCCGTTTTTTTTCAACCGAGCATGCTCAGTGAACGCTTAGGAATCAATAGTGCGCATGAAAATCATATACTTTGTGTTACGGCTCGCTCACACCATTGTATAACCGGACAAGTGCTATTCGATGCTTTCTTGGATTGCACTCTCTCCAATGTTATACTATGTAGCAGTGACCATCAGCGTATGTTTTCTTATGTTTATCTGGCACGAGGAAAAAAAATCGCTACATGATGCGATTGGCAGCGTATCTCGGATCACGCGCACCCATGCATCTCTATGGGTGCATGCAAAACATTGGACTGCACTGATGAAATCCAAGTCCAGCCGATATATGCCGACACAAAGAATGGAGAAGATGGAGAAATTAATCTTTCAATCTTCTCTGCACCTGTGATCCAATTCTCACATGCAAGGGAATCGGAAAACAGTGAATGACATTCGGCTCACGCTCACAGCCAAGTGCATTACCATAATCCATCCGATTCTCTCGCACGAGAGAATATTAGCTAGTGTGACTGGCCATATACTGTATCTTATCAGAAACATTAGCTTCATATAGATGGCATGCCAATGAAAGCAGTAATGATATCTGTAAGGCCCCCTTCACACGTCAGTGATTCTGGTACGTATGTGCTTTTCTTTTTATCTACGTACCAGAATCACTGACATACGCAGACCCATTATATTCAATGGGTCTGCACACACATCAGTGATTTTTCACTGAACCTGCCTCCGTGCAGCGTCCACGCGTGTCCGTGATTCTGCACGGAGAAAAGTCCGTTTTTTTCTGGCATCACTGATGACCCACGGACCACACTATGGTGTGATCCGTGAAACCCGTACCAGAAAAACACTGACATATTAAATAATAAACATTTTCAACTCCCCTTTGCAGCGATTTGCTGTGCAGCCTCCGCTCTCTGCAGCTCCTGCCCGGCTCATGAATATTCATGAAAGCAGAAACAGCCGACCCGGAAGTAGCTAAAGAGAGCGGTGGGCGGACGCTGCAGAGCCGAGAAGTTCAGCACCATGGACAGCAGGAGCGAAGGCAGGTGAGTAATGTCCATTTGCAATCACGGATTGCACATGGACAACCCATGTGTGCCGTGAATCATGGAACACGGAGGAACATGTGCGTGTTTTACACGTCAGTGAAGAACGTCTGTGTTTTTCATTAACGTGTGAAGGCGTCTAAAGCGCAGTGGAATATGATTCAGTGAAGACAGATTTTTCCAGCACTGACACGAGATGGTGGTTGGTGCTCATAAGATTCTGTGGAGAGGGGAGGAGCTAGAGGCAGACACAGACATTTTCTGAAATCGGTTCTACTTTTAACTTCTCTGATAAGATTTATTACAAAGTTGCTCATTTTCATGTGTACTATTGATTTATTAAATAAGAAATTAAAACAGTGGTTTACTTTTTAAAGGGAACCTGTCAGCTGCAATATGCACCCAGAACCACGAGCAGTTCTGGGTGTATATTGCTAATCCCTGCCTAACCATCCCTGTATACACTAGCATGGATAAACAGATCTTTAGAAAAAGCATTTATAAAGATCTTTTATCTTATGCTAATGAGCACAGGGACTAGTCCCAAGGGTCTTATATCCGCCCTCCTAGCATGTTAGCACACCCACAGGGGCGTACTAACATGCTATTCAATGCAGCGTCACCAGCGGTGCCGTGCGTACCTGTGTTTGCTGTGACCGCGCTTCTGAATGCCTGCACTTCCAGTCATGCACAGTAGACCTCTCTGAAACCGGGACGCATACACCCGGCTTCATACTGCGCATGACCATACGTGCCCGACATTCAGAAGCGCTGTCACAACCAACACAGGTACATGCTTCACCACTGGGGATGCTGCATTGAGTAGCATGTTGGTACCCCCCTGTGGGGGTGCTGCCATGCTAAGAGCCCGGACTAGTTAGGGAATATAACGCCCTTTGGACTAGTCCCTGCTCTCATTAGCATATGATATAAGATCTTTAGAAATACTTTTTCTATAGATCTCTTTAGCTGTACTAGTGTATACAGTGCCGGTTAGGCAGGGATTAGCAATATGCACCCAGAACTGCTCGTGGCTCTGGGTGCATATTGCACCTGACAGGTTCCCTTTTTAAATTTTTTCTTTTGGGCCAGATATTTAATTTCTTCACTCTATCTGACTGCATTTTGCTGTATCCTAACTTTATTCAATACATACACAGTCAGTATTCCTATTTGGCTACTGGAGTGGTCATTAGGTCATCACTCTTTTTGACTCGGATTAAATAAAACCACTATTTTAGGCTGGATTCACACATTTTGTGTGTAGTGGTAGTAGGAGTATAGATTGTGACGCATGGACAGGCTCCTGACCCAAACTTTACAGATTCCTATATGCCTGTGAGGCTCTTAAGTTTGGTTGGGAGACCTGCAGGTGGTCTGTGCATCTTGGACCGTGACACATGGATGTGTGGATGTAGACTTATACAGAATTTTTGGTGGAGTGATGCTTCCTTATATTTTTGACTGCACCTTGCCATATCTTAACATTGTGTGATATTCAAGTTATCAGAATTCCACTTTTGTGGAAAAGTTCCAGTGGTATCAATAATTATTCGTACAGCCACAACAGATTCATAGAGCTAACTATCAGGGCTGATGGTCAACCTCAACCGTCACCAGTTAGGCCGCAGCCCAAACAATAATCTTGCAAGCCCATTTCCTGCATGGCATCTGTTCATAAGCTCTATAACATTACAGGTCAGCTCTTAGCTCACTTTCTGCTCCATGACTTGCTCTTCAGGCATCATTTAGGATCAAGGAGCGGACCTATCTCCCACCCCAACGTTGGTGCATGCTTCAATGGTTTATTTCTTCAAAGAACACATTGTTGTTCCCACACTACAACTTTTCAACCTCTGTTATGCTACACCTCATAGCAGGACAGGTTGCCTTTCTGATGACCAAAACCTTCTTGTTTAGTGCACCAGTGTACCAACCAGTCCAGCACTTAGTTACAAGTAAAAGGTATCACAAGATTATAATTTTGTTCCTCTCACTGAGAACATTCAATAAATAGTCCAGCACTTCACACAGCTCACCACATTCCTCCTATCCCTCTTCAACCAGCATGATGTTTTCAGCATCACCATGCTTCGTCACCTCAGCCAATGTAATAGGTGGCCAGTGCCCCATGATGTAAATATACTATATTTTATGTATTTACTGTCATATATTATATATTTATGTGCGGATATTTAAGTATTTTAGAAAGGAATACCATTAGGATGTAGCAGTGTGAGGGTTGTTCAGCAAGATACCAACGGTTGTTCCAGCAGGCGGGTTTGCTGGTGGTAGAGTGAGTTTAGAGGAGGTGTTAGATAAGATAGGCTAAAGTAGTTAAGGGACAAGTGAGAAATGACAGGGTGAATTGTTAGGAGAGGGAGCTCCAGAAAGGGTCCGTCTAGAAGTGGGTTAAAAGTGACAATGTGTCTTCAGTGCTAGTTCCAGTCAGGGAACCCCGAGGTAGCCTCTGGAGGTCAGGAGCCTATGGCTCACCCCGGCGGGCTTAGAGAGTCGCTCGGCTAAAGAGCCATCGGGGCCCAGAAGCAGACAAAGGTGTGCAGTATTAAGGGTAAGAAGGCACAGACCCCTGGAGTATTGAGGACGCAGTCCAAGATAGCAGGGGACAGCACAAACAGTAGTACACCACAGAGAGAGGAAGGCCATGTCTGCCATAACTGGGGGGAAGAATAAAAGTAAACGAATCTGGTTAGCTTAATGAACTCTGGTGTTGTGTGTCTTACTATGTTGAGGACCGGCAGCAGGGGTGATGGACACCGGCGTGAAGCGCCAAGTAAGTGTCGTGCTCCCCGGCTGAAGTCAGTTCCACTTACAGAATCTCCTTGGCGAAGGTCCCTAATGTTCAGCTCACCAGCAAATATTATTATTATTATTATTATTTATTTATAGAGCACCATTAGTTCCATGGTGCTGTACATGAGAAGGGGGTTACATACAAAATACATATACAAGTTACAGTAGACAGACTAGTACAGAGGGAAGAGGGCCCTGCCCTTGCGGGCTTACATTCTATAGGATTATGGGGAGGAGACAGTAGGTGGGGTGTAGATGGGGCGGCAGCTCCGCACGGTGGTGGGGCGGCAGCTCCGCACGGTGGTGGGGCGGCAGCTCCGCACGGTGGTGGGGCGGCAGCTCCGCACGGTGGTGAAGCAGTGAGGTCATTGAAGGTTATAGGCATTTCTGAACAGATGAGTCTTTAGGTTCCGTTTGAAGTTTGCAAGTGTAGTAGATAGTCTGACGTGTTGAGGCAGAGAGTTCCAGAAGACTGGGGATGTTCGGGAGAAGTCTTGGAGGTGATTGCATGAGGAGCGAATGAGAGAGGAGGAGAGAAGGAGATCTTGGGAGGACCGGAGATTACGTTTTGGAGTGTAGCGAGATATTAGTTCAGAGATATATGGAGGAGACAATTTGTGGATGGCTTTGTAAGTCAGTATTAGTAGTTTGAATTGGATACGATGGAAGATTGGGAGCCAGTGAAGGGACATGCAGAGAGGAGAAGCGGGGTGGTAGTGAGGCGAGAGGTGGATCAGTCGGGCAGCAGCATTAAGGATGGACTGAAGAGGGGCGAGCGTGTTAGCAGGGAGACCACATAGGAGGATGTTGCAGTAGTCGAGGCGGGAGATTATGAGAGCATGCACTAGCATTTTTGTAGATTGAGAATTGATGAAGGGACGGATTCTGGAAATATTTTTGAGTTGAAGACGACAGGAGGTGGTGAGGGATTGAATGTGTGGTATGAAGGACAAGGCAGAGTCAAAGGTCACTCCGAGGCACCGAACTTTGGGTGCTGGGGAGAGCGTGATGTTATTTATTGTAATAGATAGATCAGGTAGAGAGTGTAGGTGAGATGGAGGAAAGATGATCAGCTCAGTTTTGGCCACATTGAGCTTTAGGAAGCGAGAGGAGAAGAAGGAAGATATAGCAGATAGGCACTCTGGGATTCTGGACAGCAGAGATATGACATCTGGACCAGAGAGGTAGATCTGAGTGTCATCGGCATATAAGTGGTACTGGAAGCCATGGGACTTTGAGTTGTCCCAGGCCAAATGTATAGATAGAAAAAAGTAATGGTCCCAGGACAGAGCCTTGAGGGACACCAACAGAGAGAGGACGGGATGAAGAGGTTGTGTGGGAGTGGGAGACACTAAAAGTGCGGTTGGAGAGGTATGAAGAGATCCAAGAGAGGGCGAGGTCTCTGACACCAAGGGAAGAGAGGATCTGTAGTAGGAGGGAGTGGTCAACAGTGTCAAAAGCTGAGGATAGGTCTAGAAGTAGGAGTATAGAGAAGTGGTTGTTAGCTTTGGCAGTAAGTAAGTCATTTGTGATTTTTGTCAGGGCAGTTTCAGTGGAATGATGTGGACGGAAGCCGGACTGTAGGTTGTCAAAGTGAGAGTTAGAGGAGAGGTGGGAGGAGAGTTCAGCATGGACGTGCTGTTCCAGGAGTTTTGAGGCGAATGGGAGTAGCGATATGGGGCGATAGCTGGCAGCAGAGGTTGGGTCGAGGGAAGGTTTCTTTAGGATGGGTGTGACTGTTGCATGTTTAAAGGCAGAAGGGAAGGTACCAGTCGTTAAAGATAGGTTGAAGAGATGGGTTAAGGCTGGAATTAGGATAGTGGTGAGGTTGGGGAGGAGGTGGGTTGGGATGGGATAACGTGCGCAGGTGGTGAGGTGCGCTTTTGAGAGAAAATGTGCAAGCTCTTCTTCGGTGATAGTAGAGAGGACGTTTATGGGGGAGGAGCAGTGGTCTGTTATATGAAGGGGTTGTGGTGGTTGAGCAGAAAAGACTTGTCTGGTTTGGTCGATCTTTTCTTTGAAATATGTGGCAAATTCTTCTGCGGAAATGAGGGAGGTTGGAGGGGGCAGTGGTGGGCGAAGGAGGGAGTTGAAAGTATTGAATAACTGTTTGGGGTTGTGTGTTAAAGAGGATATGAGGTTTCTGAAGTATTCCTGTTTAGCCGAGGTAAGGGCCAAGCGAAATGTGTGAATTGCATTTTTGAATGTGGTGAAGTCTTCCTGGGAGTGCGTTTTCTTCCAGCGCCGCTCTGCGGCCCTAGACACTTGCCGAAGCTTTTTAGTGAGGCTGTTGTGCCAGGGTTGTCTATTGATTTGTCTCACTCTGCCATGCACAAGAGGAGCAACTGAATCAATAGCTGATGTGAGAGTGGCGTTGTAGAAAGTGGTGGCACTGTTTGTGTCGTGCACTGAAGATATGGAGGACAGTGGTAGGATAGAGTCAGAAAGGGTGTGTATGTTGACGTGTGCGAGGTTTCTGCGAGGGTGTGATATGTGCTGGGCAGGAGGGGCAGGTGAGGAGTACAGAGCAGAGAAGGTCAATAGATGGTGGTCAGATAAAGGGAGAGGGGAGGTAGTGAGGTTAGATAGAGAGCAGAGACGGGTGAAGATAAGGTCTAATGTGTGTCCATCTTTATGGGTGGCAGAGGTGGACCACTGAGATAGACCAAAAGATGAAGCAAGGGAGAGTAGTTTGGAGGCTGCTGACTGGCGGGTGTCAGTGGGGATGTTGAAGTCACCCATGATGATAGTGGGAATGTCAGCAGAGAGAAAGTGTAGAAGCCAGGCAGAGAACTGGTCGATAAAGGAAGTGGTAGGGCCTGGGGGTCTGTATATGATGGCCACTTGGAGGTTGGAAGGAGAATAGATGCGGACAGAGTGCACTTCAAAGGAAGGCAGGACAAGGGAGGGTAGAGGTGGGATTGGATTAAAGCTGCAGTTGTTAGAAAGAAGGAGGCCCACTCCTCCACCTTGTCTATTGCCAGGGCGAGGAGTGTGGGTGAAGTGAAGGCCACCGTAGCATAGCGCAGCAGTGGAGGCAGTGTTGGATGGTGTCAGCCATGTTTCAGTGATGCCCAGAAAGGATAGGTTGCTAGAGGTAAAGAGGTCGTGAATGAAGTGCAGTTTGTTACAGACCGAACGGGCATTCCACAGCGCTCCAGAGAGAGTGGGCGGCGGAGTGGGTGAGAGGGGGATGGGTTTTATATTGGAGAGGTTGCGGTAGTTACTAGTAAGGGTGGAGCGATAGGGGGGTGGTAGAGAGCAGTGTCCCATCTGGGGGGGTCCAGGATTGGGAGATATGTCACCAGCAGTGAGGAGAAGTAGAGAAAGGGAGAGCAGGTGGGAGAAGGAGAGTGCACGGCATGGTCTGCGTGTTATTAAGAGAGACCTGAGATTTAGGAGCAGGTCAGCAGATGAGGACAGGTGGGGAGGTAAAAGGGAAGGGGAGATGAATATTTGTTTGGCGAGTGCTGGCGTTGGGGGATAGCGAAGGAGAGTGAGGAGGAGAGGAGCAAAGAGTGTGAGGGCATAGGTGAACATGGTGAGTTTAAGGTTTACAAATGGGAATATGAAAAAGTGTAGGGGACTATAGCAAATAGGAAATTATCCCTTATCTTATGGATAGCTGATAACCCCAAAAGTTGGTCTAACCCAGTAAAGGAATGTACAACAAGGAGAATGCACAGCAACCTGCTACAGATTGGGGTTTCATTTTTCACCCTCCTTATGAGGTTGCCTGATTCATCATTGATGAACCTTCATTATTTGTACCAGCTTTTAGCCAGTGTGTTGGGGCCTGTTTCGGTTTTTGCACGCTAAGCCGGTAACCTCAATATGAAGTATGGAGGTGCTATAGTCACCCCATGTATCTATATGCCAACCCTATCATGGCTCTGCAGAAAACGGAGCCGTAATATAGCCATATGCCGGAGCAATTAAAATCCTCTCATCTTATTGTTTTCACCGAGATAAGCGTCAGCAGATGTGCCTGGCAGTCTCTTATCTGCCTTCCTCTGTAGAAATAGCTGAGCTGAATGGGTATGTTTATGAAGGAGGTGGGAAGATGGCTTCAACTTGCTTTTGTTTCTGGCAATCTTTACAATTGCAGCCATGGAAATTCTAAAAATGTATTTTACGGGTAAATCTTGATCTAATCTAATATGAATCTATAAAATCCATTAAATATTTATTTTCAGATCTAAAGATGGATTTTTTTTCTTGCAGGAGAGATTGATTTGTTTTACGCCGCAAGATTTTTTTTTTTTTTTCTTGTCGAATGACTTTATTTATTTTTTTACCCTAAAGCTAGCGTTAATATCTGTCATTATCTGAAACATTTTTATTGGCTCTGGTAGAGCACTGGAAGGAAGCTTCGTGGGCTCATCATGTTTTAGTAATTTTGTAACCATATGCTTTCCTGACCACCACCTCTTCATTCCGGATGTGGAGAGCCTGTCATAGCACACACACATCGCTTTTCTATGACCCTCCCTCCCCAGGGGAGACAGACGCCAAGGGAACACAGTGAACTTGTTCCCAGGGACGCATCGGATCCAGACAGGCAGGTTTTGCTTTCATCCTATGTCAGTTCAGTAAAAGCCTCAATTAACTGCACATTAATTATTAAATCCGAACAATGCAGTCCTGGGATCCAGCAGCCAGATTCTGTTACCTCGTGTGCGGATGAGGGATTGGCAGCGGTCAAGATAACACAATTTATCTTCTTTCACTGACTTAAATCCTATAAAAAAATATTCCAAAGCCACTTCCCCCGTCGCTAACTTTTAGGTTAGGGTACAGAAGCGGTAGCATTAAATAATCGAGCCAAGAATAAGGCAATTGGCGCAAGACAAGTTGTGCAGTGTCTATATTTATTTACAATCTCAGAATCCATCTAAATATGAGACCATTGTTTGATTAGAATATTTTTAGGGTTACATGTAATTCCAAAAATGCTCCATTTAAACTGAATTATTAGACCTAGATACAAAATAGTTTCTTCTGTGTTGTGGAACTTATTCAAATGCTGAAAGCCATAAATGATGTATTTATCAAATATATCATACATGTGAGAACATTTTACTACATTTGGTGCAGGTCCGGTTGTTGAATCTTTTGCTGTTCTGTTTTGAAATGTTTTACTAGTTAGGAAAAATTTCCAACACTTTTATATGTGAAAGACATGACACAGGTGGTACATACTCTAAATGGGCTATAGTCAGCAGTGGGGACCGCAGGGATCTGTGCTAGGACCGATTCTTTTTAATCTCTCTTTTTATTAATGACATTGTGGATGGGATTGATAGTAAAGTGTCAGTCTTTGCTGATGACACCAAACTATGTAGGATATTAAAAACTGACCTTGATAGTACAATATTACAAAAAGATCTGGATAAGATGTCAGAATGGGCAGATACTTGGCAAATCATATTTAATGTTGATAAATGTAAAGTAATGCACCTAGGACGGAGTAATCCTATAGCTGCGTATACATTAAATGGAAGCAAACTCGGGACTACAGAACAGGAGAAGGACTTGGGTATTCTCATTACAAATAAGCTGAGCAGCAGCACTCAATGTCAGGCAGCAGCTGCTAAAGCAAACAAGATTTTAGGGTGTATAAAAATCGAAATTAGATCCCGTGATCCCAACGTATTGTTACCCCTCTATAAATAACTTGTAAGGCCACATCTAGAATATGGGATTCAGTTTTGGGCTCCATATTTTAATAAGGACATTTAGAAGTTAGAATTAGTTCAAAGGTGGTTAACTAGACTATTACAAGGAATGGAGGCCGCCCGTATGATGAGAGGTTGGAAAAGTTAGATATGTTTAGCTTAGAAAAAAGACGTCTCAGAGAAGATCTCATTTATATGTATAAATACATGTGTGGTCAATATAAAGGACTGGCACATGACTTATTTCTTCCAAAGACAATACTAAGGACCAGGGGGCACTCACTGCGAGTGGAAGAAAAGCGATTCCGGCAGCTAAATAGGAAAGGGTTCTTTACAGTTAGAGCAGTCAGACTGTGGAATGCCCTACCACAAGAGGTAGTAATGGCAGATACTATAACAGCTTTTATATCAGGGCTGGAGGATTTCCTCAGTACACACAACATTGTTGATTATAAGTGACTTAAGGCCGCTTTACACGCTACGACATCGTTAAAGCGATCTCGTTGAGGTCACGGAATTTGTCACGCACATCCGGTCGCTTTAGCGATGTGACACCTATGAGCGATTTTGAATCGTCGCAAAAACGGTCAAAATTGCTCATCCGTGACATGGGGGTCCGTTCTCAAATATCGTTGCTGCTGCAGTAGCGATGTAGTTCCTCGTTGCTGCGGCAGCACACATCGCTCCGTGTGACACCGCAGGAACGAGGAACCTCTCCTTACCTGCGTCCCGCCCGCAATAAGGAAGGAAGAAGGTGGGCGGGAGGTTACGTCCCGCTCATCTCCGCCCCTCCGCTTCTATTGGGCGGCCGTTTAGTGACGTCGCGGTGACGCCGCACGGACCGCCCCCTTAGAAAGGAGGCGGATCGCCGGTCACAAAGACGTCGCTAGGTAGGTAGTGTTACGGGTCTGGGTAATGTTGTGCGCCACGGGCAGTGATTTGCCCGTGTCGCACAACCGATGGGGGCGGGTACACTCGCTAGCGATATCGGTAACGATATTGCAGCGTATAAAGTGGCCTTGAGGGACAAAATGTAGAATTGGTGGAGGAAGGTTGAACTAGATGAACCTAGGTCTTTTTTCAACCTATGTAACTCAGTATTTTTATCAAAATTAGTAATCTTGCAATTTTCAAAGTTGCCACTGGGGCTTTTTTTGCTTTTGGAAGCCGGTCTGATAGTCGGTTGTCTTGTACATTAATGAAATGTAGGGAATGAGATAGATATACTGTAGATATTTATTTCTGTACTCCATATTAGAATAATCTGCCAGTCACTGGGCACGGTGGGTGCCTTTACTATTGTTTAGCGTCAGATACAGTCACTGCACCAACTACATTAAAGTTTTTACAGGCTATTCCTAACCAATCCCATGGGCTCTTTGACTTTTAAGAAAGGTACTTGAAAAGTAGGTAAGGTGTAGAGTAAGCAGTTCAGTGGGGCTGTAAATGGGAGAGAGTGGGAGTGATGAAAAACAGAGCAGAACCGAGAGCCAGTGAGCCTGGTACAGGTCTGATCCCCATCGGCTGCGCTCCTTCCATCCTTAGACTGACGGTTTCACGCATGACCTGGAATTCCACTTACAACATGGGAATTGTTTTTTCTTTGAACTTGAATCTGTCAGAGCCTGTGGCTTCCAGCGACACATCTCCTTGCAACGCAGAGCCACAAGAAAATAGAACACAATGGGGGTCATGTACAAACTTTTCCACAGAAGGAGAGAGAAGGAAAAAGGCGCCGGACTTGAGTCATTTTTATGAGCACATATTATGTTTTATGGACAATAAGTTGCAAATCTAATTTGGTTCTTATGTTCTTTCTGCACGGAGAAGTTTCCTGTTGCAATTTTGGTTTGGGTGATTTTAAAGGGGTTACCATGAGTGGATAACAAGCAGTTATTCATTGGACTTCTAGCTGACCCTTTTCGTTTAAACAAACTTTTGGTATACCGTAGACACTTGACAGTAGTGGGCATTGGGCTGGATTCACGCTTCTGTGTTTCGCGTTCAGAGAAAAGTGTTGAGGATAGCCATAGGATCAAATACTTAATTAACCCCTGGACATAGAGGACTGTGGGAAATGTGTTCAATGAAATTTATTCTCTATACATAAGCCAGTCAGTCTTCAGAGATATACAAGATGCCCAGATGATGTCACAGACCCACCGATCAGCATCACTACAGATCCGCCCCGATGACATCATAGACCCGCCCAGATGACGTTACAGACCCACTCATCAGCATCGCCACAAATCCGCCTCGATGACATCATAGACTTGTCCATCAGCATCACCACAGATCCGCCCGATGATGTCACAGACCCACCCATCAGCATCACCACAGATCTGCCCCGATGACGTAACAGACCCACCCGCCTACGATGACACCCACAACACATTGTTCAACCCACTGACCAATATACACATCTGGGCATGCCCACTGTAGAGCCGACCATGCCCCTTTCCTAGGTTATATAAGGGCACTTTTCAGTTAAAATAAACTCTGTTTTGGGCCACCTCTGATCGAGGAAAGATGAACATCTGACTGTGTGTGTCTGATGTCATTTTTCAAGCATGCACTTGATCCTCATTAATTAGGTCAGGCAGCAGGCAGCATGTGGACCTTAATAAGAGTTCACCCTATCAATGGTACTGTAACAGACTGGACGCAGGTTTCCTGACCCAAACTCGACAGCCTCGTATATATTTCCATTAGACTATCAACTTCAGATGAGGAGTGCAGCTTTGAGTTTGTGCATTGAATCACAAAATATAACTGTATAGATTTGGCCTAGTTGGGGCCTCCTTGAGCTAGGACAGCACCCATCACTAGATCAAAGGACCTCCAATATCTTTTATAGTCTCCTTGTCCTTTTACTACTTATTTTCAGTTGATGATACTCCATCCATAAACTTTGAAATTATTAAAATTATACATTTTTACATTGATTTTGAAATCTACATGTGTAATATTATCCCAGATCTAACACTTTAAATGTAAGGAGTGTAGGAGTGAGGAATGTCAAGGAGCTGGAGCCAGGTCTGATGTTGGACTTGATTGTTCCCTGGACCCTCCTTCTCTCTTCTCTCAAGTTGCTGTGTTATGAGGGCCACCTAATTCCTCAAAAGTTTATTATTTTCTATTGAGTGCATTGAGGCTCCCCTTCACGGAGAGTTGAGCAGAAAAAAATTTCAGTTGTGGATGATGTCCTAGCAGAACGGTACTATGATGCTAACTGCTATAATATGGGTATGAGTTGAGCTCTTTTATTAAAAATGTATTGCAAGTCATTTTGTTCTAAACTTGTGCGTGGTCCACAGGTTTAATGCACTTGTCATTTACATTATAATAGGACGTATGAGACCTGGAAGGTGCCTTTTGACGCAATGTTATGGTTGCACAAAGTTTTGCTCATAGGTCAACGAGTGTCATGGTGGCATCAGATGCTGTTCACACTACAGATTCTGACACTCCACAATATGATTTCTCTGATGCTTCTGATTTACACAGGCAGGCTCGGGCATCGACCAGCTGTGTGCTCATTAATGGTCAGGCTAGAAAGAGTTAACCTGTTACCTCCTGGGATCACATGTTGTTGGAAACCTATCACATTTACTACCCACCTTTTTAAGAATGGTGGAATCTGCATTCCCACGCCGACTATAGTTTTTTTTTGCTGTGCTGTTGTGTCCCAGTCTTGCTGGTGATTAATTTTGTATGGTGCTTTAAGTTGTTCATCTTGTTGTTTCCTCCTTGCTCTTATTTTCCTCCATTATCCAGCCCCATTTCCATGAGATGGCTGGATTGTCATTGTAAATAAGCACTTGAACCTTGCCTCTCCCCCCATCTCATTGTAGATTGTAAGCTCTCACGAGCAGGGTTGTATTTTTTCCCCTCTAAATATTGTATTTCTATAACTGTTACTTGTATGTATATGATCCTCCTGAATTGTAAAGCGCTACGGAATATGTTGGCGCTATAGAAATAAAGATTATTATTATTATTATTATTATTATCTCTTATTGTCTTATAACTTGTGTGAGCATGCTGTGAGATAGTTTTGGTTTCCCTTGTTTGTTGGTTTTATCACACTCCTTACCAGGCCCTCCCCCGGGGTAGGGAGGGAGGTGGTATAAGATAAGGGCTAGTTGGGAGTAGGGTCAAGAAGGCGGCTAAGACCTCCTCACCTTCAGAGGTAACTCTGAGATAAGGGATAGCTTAGGGTCCCCTTAGTCCGAGGGCTAGTCTAGGAATCCCTGTCCCCTGCTCTCCCCGATCATCGTAACCGTTATCCATGCTTCACACATTCTGATGCTGAAGTGAATGGCACAGAAGAAACCCTTGAACACTTTTTTTTTTTTTTTTTTTTTAATACTGAAAATGCCAGAAATTGTTCTACCTTGTAAGCCTAGAATTGTGCTGCCATGTAACTCCGGTTGTCATGTTTTATTAATGAACCATCCCAATCATTTCCGGCATCGCAGCAGAAGTCGTCGCCACAATTTAGATATGAGCTCATCCAATTTCTCTATAATAAATATGTAAAAAAAAATAATTCTAGATATTCTTTATTTCTATGCAGCAGTGCAGTATACAATAAGGAGAGGGTTTCCTAAAGCTATAACCAAAAAAGTCTTTCGTTCTTGTACCGTTTGACAACATCGTTACCTCAAGCCAGAGTAGAATGATCGAGTGTTTCTTTGCGCCTCACTTCCTCACTGTTCCTTTTAAGCATGACCCTTGAATTAATTCTCCTTGCCCTTGGTTGTAATTTTGTGCTGCCTGGGTGGCTATCTCTTTGGTTTGGTCAGCCATAATATTAAAATCGCTGACAGGTAAAGTGAATAATAATGATTTTGATACAATGGCACCGTGACGGAGTGGGATAGATCAGGAGTAAGTGGACAGTCTGATTTTTGAGCAGGAAAAATGGGCAAGTATAAGTATCTAAGCGACAAGGGTTTTACTGTTAGGGCTGAAGGACTGGGTCAAAGCATCTTCAAAATGATAGGTCTCGTGAATTGGTTAGTAGTTACCAAAATTGGTCCAAGGAAGCACAACTGATAAAAACAATGACAGGGTGATGGGCACCCAAAGATTATATGTTCATGGAGAACAATGGCTCTCCGGCATGAGCCCTATCCCGTAGAAGAGCTACTGTAAACATTAATACTGGTTATGGTAGAAAGGTGTCATAACGCAAGGTGCACTGCAGCTAGCTGCAAAACCCTAGTCTGGTCACTGTATCCATGTTGACCCGTCAGCTGTCCACATGGGCATTAGAACTTTACTATGGAACAATGGAAGGTAGCCTGTTCAAATGAATTACATTTTATTTTTCATTATGATGGTGTGTGTGTATGTATGTATGTATGTATGTATGTATGTACTGCGTCCTGGGGAAAGGCTGTGCGTCAGGATGTACTATGGAAAGAGGTCAAGTTGGTGGAGGCAGTCTGATGTTGTGTACAATGTTCTGCTGTGAACCTTGGGTCCTGGCATTCATATGGATGTTAATTTGATATTTACCATTTGCCTAAACAGTAGAGATGAGCGAACCGGTCGCGGTTCGGCTCGAGGTTGGTTTGCCGAACGGGCCTCCCGTTCGAGTTCGGTTCGTCGAACGTTCGACGAACCGAACTCGAACTGCATAGGAAACAATGGCAGGCAATCACAAACACAGAAAAACACCTAGAAAACACCCTCAAAGGTGTCCTAAAGGTGACAAACAACTCAAACACATTGGAAAGTGACAAGGACATATACTCATGCGAAAACAAAACAGCTGGACAAGGAAAAAGAGGAGGACACACAGATATAGGCATGGCACGCCCTTCTAAAATCATGTAAAACACCGCAAGGTGACTCCAAGCGGAGTCTCCCTTTTTTTCCAAAAATTGGGCCACACAGACACCCACCCCATCAGTGGCAGCACTTGGGCCCTAGTTGCAAACAGGATGTTTTGATTTGCATCAAGCACATTCAAAAATACGCCATTCTTATCCGTCCCCAGGATGACACCGGGGTAGGTAGCAAAGTCTTTCCTGATCCCAGCTCTGTTCATCTTGGCTTCTTTTAAAAACACAGCAAGCAAGGGTTACTCCAAGCGGAGTCTCCCTTTTTTCCAAAAATTGGGCCCACACACACCCACCCCTTCAGTGGCAGCAGTTGTGCCCCAGTTGTACACTTCACAGCTAGATTTGCATCAAGCACATTCAAAAATACGCCATTCTTATCCGTCCCCAGGATGACACCGGGGTAGGTAGCAAAGTCTTTCCTGATCCCAGCTCTGTTCATCTTGGCTTCTTTTAAAAACACAGCAAGCAAGGGTTACTCCAAGCGGAGTCTCCCTTTTTTCCAAAAATTGGGCCACACAGACACCCACCCCATCAGTGGCAGCACTTGGGCCCTAGTTGCAAACAGGATGTTTTGATTTGCATCAAGCACATTCAAAAATACGCCATTCTTATCCGTCCCCAGGATGACACCGGGGTACGTAGATAAAGTCTTTGCTGATCCATGACTTGTTCATCTTGGCTTCTTTTAAAAACAATGTAAGCAAGGGTTACTCCAAGCGGAGTCTCCCTTTTTTTCCAAAAATTGGGCCACACAGACACCCACCCCATCAGTGGCAGCACTTGGGCCCTAGTTGCAAACAGGATGTTTTGATTTGCATCAAGCACATTCAAAAATACGCCATTCTTATCCGTCCCCAGGATGACACCGGGGTAGGTAGCAAAGTCTTTCCTGATCCCAGCTCTGTTCATCTTGGCTTCTTTTAAAAACACAGCAAGCAAGGGTTACTCCAAGCGGAGTCTCCCTTTTTTCCAAAAATTGGGCCCACACACACCCACCCCTTCAGTGGCAGCAGTTGTGCCCCAGTTGTACACTTCACAGCTAGATTTGCATCAAGCACATTCAAAAATACGCCATTCTTATCCGTCCCCAGGATGACACCGGGGTAGGTAGCAAAGTCTTTCCTGATCCCAGCTCTGTTCATCTTGGCTTCTTTTAAAAACACAGCAAGCAAGGGTTACTCCAAGCGGAGTCTCCCTTTTTTTCCAAAAATTGGGCCACACAGACACCCACCCCATCAGTGGCAGCACTTGGGCCCTAGTTGCAAACAGGATGTTTTGATTTGCATCAAGCACATTCAAAAATACGCCATTCTTATCCGTCCCCAGGATGACACCGGGGTAGGTAGCAAAGTCTTTCCTGATCCCAGCTCTGTTCATCTTGGCTTCTTTTAAAAACACAGCAAGCAAGGGTTACTCCAAGCGGAGTCTCCCTTTTTTCCAAAAATTGGGCCCACACACACCCACCCCTTCAGTGGCAGCAGTTGTGCCCCAGTTGTACACTTCACAGCTAGATTTGCATCAAGCACATTCAAAAATACGCCATTCTTATCCGTCCCCAGGATGACACCTGGGTAGGTAGCAAAGTCTTTCCTGATCCCAGCTCTGTTCATCTTGGCTTCTTTTAAAAACACAGCAAGCAAGGGTTACTCCAAGCGGAGTCTCCCTTTTTTCCAAAAATTGGGCCACACAGACACCCACCCCATCAGTGGCAGCACTTGGGCCCTAGTTGCAAACAGGATGTTTTGATTTGCATCAAGCACATTCCAAATCCACAAGCATTTACTCTCCCCAGGATGACACAGGGGTAGTAAATTCCTTCTGGATCCATGACTTGTTCATTTTGATGAACGTCAGTCTGTCCACATTGTCACTGGACAGACGCGTGCGCTTATCTGTCAGCACACACCCAGCAGCACTGAATACACGTTCAGAGACAACGCTGGCAGCTGGACACGACAAAATCTCCAAGGCGTAACTGGAGAGCTCTGGCCATTTTTCTATGTTTGAAGCCCAAAAGGAGCAAGGCTCCAGTTGCACAGTCATGGCATCGATGTTCATTTGGAGATACTCCTGTATCATCCTCTCCAGCCGTTGAGTATGTGTCAGACTTGTTGTCTCTGGTGGCCTTGCAAAAGAGGGTCTAAAAAAATTATGAAAAGATTCCATAAAATTGCTGTTACCGGCACCAGATACGGTCCTACTGGTACGGGTAGACTGGTGAAGATGACGAGACCGTCCCATGTTTGTCAAGTTACAACTGGGAGATTCCCTCCCTGCACCTGCACGGTTGTTTGGTGGAAAAGCCGAGCTAAGATCGAGTAACAGCTTCTGCTGATACTCCTGCATACGTGCGTCCCTTTCTATGGCTGGAATTATGTCACAAAATTTGGACTTGTACCGGGGATCTAATAGTGTGGCAATCCAGTAGTCATCATCACTTCTAATTTTGACAATACGACTGTCATGTTGGAGGTAGTGCAACAAGAAGGCACTCATGTGTCTTGCGCAGCCATGCGGACCAAGTCCACGCTGTGTTTGTGGCATAGAGGTGCTAACCGTTCTTTCTTCCTCTGACATCTCCCCCCAACCTCTTTCAACTGAAATTTGACCAAGGTCTCCCTCATCCGCTGAGTCTTCCATGTCCATGGACAGTTCGTCCTCCATTTCTTCATGTTCTCCTGCACCTTGCTCAACATTTCGCCTGCTACTATGCGCCCTTGTCGATCCCTGTTCCCCATGGTCCCATGCCTGCTGCGTTGGTGATGATGAACGTCTGGATCTTGGTGATGTTGTCCCTTGCACATATGAATCCTCCTGTAGTTCCTCCCCTTCATGTTGTCCCACCCCCTGACTCCGAATAGTGTTTAGCGTGTGCTCCAGCATGTAAATGACTGGAATCGTCATGCTGATAATGGCATTGTCAGAGCTAAACATATTCGTCGCCATGTCGAAACTGTGCAGAAGGGTGCATAGGTCCTTGATCTGAGACCACTCCATCAGGGTGATCTGCCCCACCTCTGCATCTCGTTGGCCCAGGCTATACGTCATGACGTATTGCACCAGGGCTCTGCGGTGCTGCCACAGTCGCTGTAACATGTGTAGAGTTGAATTCCAGCGTGTCGCCACATCGCATTTCAGGCGATGAACCGGCAGGCCGAAAGACTTCTGGAGCGATGCAAGTCGCTCAGCTGCGGCGCTTGAACGCCGGAAGTGAGCAGACAGTTTTCGTGCCCTGTTCAGAAGGCCATCTAGGCCGGGATAGTGTGTTAAAAATTGCTGCACGACAAGGTTCAACACGTGAGCCATACAAGGTACGTGTGTCACCTTGCCCAGGCGAAGGGCCGCACCCAGGTTTGCAGCATTGTCGCACACGGCCTTACCAGGCTGCAGGTTGAGTGGAGACAACCATTTATTAAACTCGGACCGCAGAGCTGACCACAACTCCTCAGCTGTGTGACTCTTATTACCAAGACATGTCAAGCTAAAGACCGCCTGATGCCGTTGCGCTCGGCTGCCAGCATAGTAATGAGGCGTGCGTGATTCCTTCTGCGCAGTGAGAACGCTGGTGGCCTGACCAGGCAGGCTTGGGGCGGAGGTGGAGGACCCAGATGAGGTGGAGGATGCAGAAGCTGTGGCGGAACTTGGACAGACAGAGGATTGACACACAAGTCGTGGGGACGGCAAGACTTGTGCAGCAGACCCTTCACCATCTATCACCATAGTTACCCAGTGCCCAGTCAGCGACATGTAACGTCCCTGTCCATGCTTACTGGTCCAAGTATCGGTGGTGAAATGCACCCGTTCACACACAGAGTTTCTCAAGGAAGCGGTGATGTTGTGTGCGACATGCTGGTGTAGCGCGGGCACACCTTTCTTAGAGAAGTAGTGGCGACTAGGCATCTGGTACTGGGGCACAGCGACAGACATAAGGTCTCTAAAATCCTGTGTGTCCACTAGGCGGAAAGGCAGCATTTCGGTAGCCAACAGCTTACAGAGGGATAGAGTCAACCTCTTAGCTTTGTCATGGGTCGGAGGAAGTGGCCTTTTATTTGACCACATCTGAGGGACAGAGATCTGGCTGCTGTGTGTAGACGGTGTTGAGTAGGGTGTCCCTGGAAAAATGCAGGTTTGTGAGGAAAGTGCAGGCGGAGACATGATGTTGCCTTCATCCAACGTTGGTGCTATCGATGTCTGAGAGAGCTGTACACACTCACTTGTTTCCCCTTCCAAACCAACTGACGACCTTACAAGCAAACTGCCTGTTGCGGTTACAGTGGTGGAAGTTTTGCGTGGAAAAACAGGTGTGACAGCTGTCCCCACAGTCCTAGAAGATGAAGAGCGCGCGGATGCACTGGAAGGGGCGGGCGGTGGATGGTTCGCTCCGCTAGCCGGCATTGCAGCACGGTGAGCTTCCCACCGGGACTTATGATATTTATTCATGTGACGATTCATGGAAGAAGTTGTCAAACTGCTGAGGTTTTGACCTCTACTAACAGAATCATGACAAATGTTACATATCACATGAGTTGGGCGATCTTTTTCGATGTGAAAAAAGGCCCAGGCTAGGCAAGGCTTAGAGGCCATGCGACCTGTTGATCCACCCCGAATAATGCTCATAGGCAGAGTGGTGGCTGAGGATGCAGTTGTAGACGTGCTACCAGTGCTCCGACTCTGTCCAGGAAGGCGCAAGGTAACTTCGTCGTCGGTTGCATCCTCCTCCACCGCCTCTGTTGACCTCCTCGAGTGCCTGACTGGGGGTTGACAGTAGGTGGGATCTAGAACGTCATCATCAATTGTTGTGTTTGCACTCCCCTCCCCCTCAGACCGAGCCTCTTCTTGCCCTGACCGAATATTTAAGTTGTCATCCCAATCGGGTATCTGCGTCTCATCTTCATCAGTATGTTCCTCATTGTCTATAACCACAGGTGTTACAGTTTGTGACAAAGGGTCAACATTATGCTCAGAAACTTGGTCCTCACGGCCTGAATCTGAGTCACAAAGGTTCTGGGCATCACTGCAGACCATTTCCTGTTCTGTACTCACTGTAGCTTGGGAGCAGACCTCTGATTCCCAGGCTATAGTGTGACTGAACAGCTCTGCAGACTCAGCCATCTCAGTTCCACCATACTGTGCAGGGCTGATGGAGACTTCAGAGCTGGGAGAAATCAAGTGTGATTGGGATGACAACTCAGAGGAATGGTGTTTTTTGGATGCGGTACTTGAAGTGGCTGAGAGGGCACTTGTTGGACCACTTGAGATCCATTCAAGCATTTTCCTTTTTTGCCCATCATCTACCTTTGTTCCTCTTGTTCGTGTCCGTAAAAAAGGGAGCACATCGGATTGTCCACAATAAGTAGTAGACATCTTACTTTTGCTAGTAGATGGTCTATCTTCAGCAGATGATAATGGAGCTTTGCCACCTTCCCCACTGACAAAACATTTTTTGCCTTTTCCACCACGCCTCTTCCCCTTTCCACCAGCATCTGTCATTTTGCCACTCATGTTGATTGCGACAAGATTGTGGACTGAAAATGTGGTAGTAAAAATTGAGAGGTGGTGAAGATTGCAGTGGTGGTCTAGCTTTATTAACAGCAGAATAATAAAGAATAAATATCCCTGACAATGTAACTTAGTTATAATTCGTTGGAGTGTGCAACGCAGGCAGACGTGCTGCAAATGTCTTGGCACTAGTGGGACTATAGCAAAGTCCAATAGCCACGTATAGGATGCCACTAGGTACACTGAGTGTTTGCTAGTATAATGGCTTCGTTATAATTTGTTGTAGTGTGCAACGCAGGCAGATGCGCTCTGCAAATGTCTTGGCACTAGTGGGACTATAGCAAAGTCCAATAGCCACGTATAGGATGCCACTAGGTACACTGAGTGTGTGCTAGTATAATGGCTTCGTTATAATTAGTTGGAGTGTGCAACGCAGGCAGATGCGCTCTGCAAATGTCTTGGCACTAGTGGGACTATAGCAAAGTCCAATAGCCACGTATAGGATGCCACTAGGTACACTGAGTGTTTGCTAGTATAATGGCTTCGTTATAATTAGTTGGAGTGTGCAACGCAGGCAGATGCGCTCTGCAAATGTCTTGGCACTAGAGGGACTATAGCAAAGTCCAATAGCCACGTATAGGATGCCACTAGGTACACTGAGTGTGTGCTAGTATAATGGCTTCGTTATAATTAGTTGGAGTGTGCAACGCAGGCAGATGCGCTCTGCAAATGTCTTGGCACTAGAGGGACTATAGCAAAGTCCAATAGCCACGTATAGGATGCCACTAGGTACACTGAGTGTGTGCTAGTATAATGGCTTCGTTATAATTAGTTGGAGTGTGCAACGCAGGCAGATGCGCTCTGCAAATGTCTTGGCACTAGAGGGACTATAGCAAAGTCCAATAGCCACGTATAGGATGCCACTAGGTACACTGAGTGTGTGCTAGTATAATGGCTTCGTTATAATTAGTTGGAGTGTGCAACGCAGGCAGATGCGCTCTGCAAATGTCTTGGCACTAGTGGGACTATAGCAAAGTCCAATAGCCACGTATAGGATGCCACTAGGTACACTGAGTGTTTGCTAGTATAATGGCTTCGTTATAATTAGTTGGAGTGTGCAACGCAGGCAGATGCGCTCTGCAAATGTCTTGGCACTAGTGGGACTATAGCAAAGTCCAATAGCCACGTATAGGATGCCACTAGGTACACTGAGTGTGTGCTAGTATAATGGCTTCGTTATAATTAGTTGGAGTGTGCAACGCAGGCAGATGCGCTCTGCAAATGTCTTGGCACTAGTGGGACTATAGCAAAGTCCAATAGCCACGTATAGGATGCCACTAGGTACACTGAGTATTTGCTAGTATAATGGCTTCGTTATAATTAGTTGGAGTGTGCAATGCAGGCAGATGCGCTCTGCAAATGTCTTGGCACTAGTGGGACTATAGCAAAGTCCAATAGCCACGTATAGGATGCCACTAGGTACACTGAGTGTATGCTAGTATAATGGCTTCGTTATAATTAGTTGGAGTGTGCAACGCAGGCAGATGCGCTCTGCAAATGTCTTGGCACTAGTGGGACTATAGCAAAGTCCAATAGCCACGTATAGGATGCCACTAGGTACACTGAGTGTTTGCTAGTATAATGGCTTCGTTATAATTAGTTGGAGTGTGCAACGCAGGCAGATGCGCTCTGCAAATGTCTTGGCACTAGTGGGACTATAGCAAAGTCCAATAGCCACGTATAGGATGCCACTAGGTACACTGAGTGTTTGCTAGTATAATGGCTGAGTTTAAAAAACTTGGAGTGTGCAATGCAGGCAGATGTGCTCTGCAAATGTCTTGGCCCTAGTGGGACTATAGCAAAGTCCAATAGCCACGTATAGGATGCCACTAGGTACACTGAGTGTGTGCTAGTATAATGGCTTCGTTATAATTAGTTGGAGTGTGCAACGCAGGCAGATGCGCTCTGCAAATGTCTTGGCACTAGTGGGACTATAGCAAAGTCCAATAGCCACGTATAGGATGCCACTAGGTACACTGAGTGTTTGCTAGTATAATGGCTTCGTTATAATTAGTTGGAGTGTGCAACGCAGGCAGATGCGCTCTGCAAATGTCTTGGCACTAGTGGGACTATAGCAAAGTCCAATAGCCACGTATAGGATGCCACTAGGTACACTGTGTGTTTGCTAGTATAATGGCTGAGTTTAAAAAACTTGGAGTGTGCAATGCAGGCAGATGTGCTCTGCTAATGTCTTTGCACTAGTGGGACTATAGCAAAGTCCAATAGCCACGTATAGGATGCCACTAGGTACACTGTGTGTTTGCTAGTATAATGGCTTCGTTATAATTTGTTGGAGTGTGCAACGCAGGCAGATGCGCTCTGCAAATGTCTTGGCCCTAGTGGGACTATAGCAAAGTCCAATAGCCACGTATAGGATGCCACTAGGTACAGAGTGTTTGCTAGTATAATGGCTGAGTTTAAAAAAACTTGGAGTGTGCAATGCAGGCAGATGTGCTCTGCTAATGTCTTTGCACTAGTGGGACTATAGCAAAGTCCAATAGCCACGTATAGGATGCCACTAGGTACACTGAGTGTTTGCTAGTAAAATGGCTTAGTTTAAAAAACTTGGAGTGTGCAATGCAGGCAGATGTGCTCTGCAAATGTCTTTGCACTAGTGGGACTATAGCAAAGTCCAATAGCCACAGATAGGATGCCACTAGGTACACTGAGTGTTTGCTAGTATAATGGCTTAGTTAGAATGAGTTGGAGTGTGCAGAGGACAAGAGGGTACAGTGGCAGGATTGTGGTGCTCTGGGTAGAGGAATGGAAGCCTGCCTTTCTATTCCCTCCTAATGGTGAAATGCAGGGAGGAAATCCCTGACCTGGGCTACACAGACGCTGGCGCTGTTTCCAGGACCTGTCACCTATGGCTCTCTGACCCTGCCGGTACGAGCCCTTAAAAGGACTGCTAGAATGTGCTCTCCCTAAGCTGTCTAACGCTGTGTATGCAGCGCATACAGCTGTATCGGCGATAGGACAAAGGACGGAACTGCGACAGTGATGTCTGACACCAAAGACGCAGAAGGCAGATAATGGCGATCGTGAAGAAAATGTCCGGTTTTATAATGCAGGGACATGTGACATGCAGATCCTATCACACATGCCGTTGCTTCTCTGCCTCAAAGTCCACTTAGGTGTGTGTGTGTCTGTGATTGGCTGACATGCTGGCCAGCCCCACAAGACGCGCGCGCTTAGGGAAGGAAGACAAGAAAAAAAAAAAAAAAAATGGCGATCGCCATTATAGAAACAGCAGTGATCTGAAGGCGCTGTTCACGCACACTATACACTGAAATGTGATAATAGTTTGATTCACAGAGTGACTTACACTATTACAGCAGAAACCAAGCTAAGATTTAGCTGTTTTTTGGCTGCTAGAACCGTTCTCGAACGTTTCTAGAACTATCGAGCTTTTGCAAAAAGCTCGAGTTCTAGTTCGATCTAGAACATGCCCCAAAATCACTCGAGCCTAGAACTGGAGAACCACGAACCACGAACCGCGCTCAACTCTACTAAACAGTTCATAAGCCAATTGTATCTTTCATATTCCCAAATGGCAGTGGCCTATTTATCTGTATATGGTCCCATGTCATGCTGAAAAAAATTGATTGATTTGAGGAACTTGACAGTTCAAGATGATGACTTGGTCTCCAAAGTCTCTAGATCTTGATTTAGTTTGTATCTGTGGTAAGTTCTCAAAAACACAAGAGCGATACATGGAGGCCGCACCTTACAAATTTCAGGATCCACTACTATTATATCTTTGCCAGATACCAAGGGACAGCGTCCAATGTGTTGTGAGTCTATGCTTCGACAGATCAGAGCTGTTTTGGTTGGAAAAGGGAGCCCTATACAATATTGAAGAGCTGAATTTATGTTACAGCTGATCAAGGCATGTGCCTTTTGTGTCCTAGAAAAAAAAAGCAAATTTAGTAAGTGCTCCAGTCAAAACATTTTTTTTTTTTTTTTTAGTCCTTCACTTTTCTGTATTGAATTTTGCCCCACCACAATGACTTATACAATGCTGCCATGATTATTTATGTTGCTAGCTATAATTCTATAATATACATATACAGTGTGTGTGTGTGTGTGTGTGTGTGTGTGTGTGTGTGTGTGTGTGTGTGTGTGTGTGTGTGTGTGTGTGTGTGTGTGTATTCCTCACCCACCCCTGATGGCTTTTGTATCCCAAGGGCAAATATATATATATTTGTACTCGGCATAAAGAAGTCATCAGGAATGGGTGGGGAATATATACACACATACCATATACTGTATAATATAATATATATTTTATATATATTATATATACTAGCTGTACTACACGGCTTTGCCCGGGTTAATAACTGCGGTTAACAAAATAGAATGTATTAACAAAAATGTATTCGGCACACAAAACAAATAGATATAAATGTAATTATAATGTCTGTCTCCCCCTCTGTATATATCTTTCTGTCTCTCTCTATCTCTTTGTCTGTCTGTCTCTTTTACCATCTGTCTCAATCTCTTTCCCTGTCTGTCTATCTCTGTCACTTTCCCTCTCTTTCCCTGTCTGTCTCTTTCCCTCTCTCCCTCTGTCTCTTTCCCTGTCTGTCTTTGTCTGTCTCTTTTACCTGTCTTTGTCTGTCTCTTTACCTGTCTTTGTCTGTCTCTTTACCTGTCTTTGTCTGTCTCTTTCCCTGTCTGTCTGTTTCCCTGTGTCTGTCTCTGTCTCTTTGTCTGTGTCTGTCTCTTTCCCTGTCAGTCTGTCTTTGTCCGTCTGTCTCTTTGCGTCTGTCTCTTATCCTGTCTGTCTGTTGCTTACCCTGTCTGTCTGCCTCTTTCCTTGTCTGTGTCTGTCTCTTTTCCTGGCTGCATTGTGACACGTCAACATTCCATATAAGGGCGTGGTTGCGCATTCTTCTGAAGTTCTGGCTGCACTGTGGCTCTCGGCTCCATTCGCTTTAATGGAGGCAGGTTTTTTGGTGAATAACTGTAAAGCACGGGGTTAAAATTTCCCCTCAAAACATAGCCTATGACGCTCTCGGGGTCCAGACGTGTGAGTGTGTAAAATTTTGTGGCTGTAGCTGTGACTGTGCAGAAGCCAATCCCGGACACACACACACACACACACACACACACACACACACACACACACACACACACACATTCAGCTTATATATTATACACACACACATTATACTGTGTGTGTGTATATAATATATATATATATATATATATATATATATATATATATAATATATATCTCCAAAGGAGAAAGAAAGTCGCACTCCAGATGATCACCATATCACTCCGTCTTTATTGCAGGGGAAACATGAGGGTACAAGCGGTGGGGAGGGTGAGACAAGCCGTTTCGCTAGAACTTAGCTTCCACGGGTGGACCCGTGGGGGTTAAGTTCTAGCGAAACGGCGTTGTACCCTCATGTTGTACCCGTCCGGCGTTGTACCCTCATGTTTCCCCTGCAATAAAGACAGAGTGATATGGTGATCATCTGGAGTGCGACTCTCTTTCTCCTTTGGATTTATCTTGGTCTTCACCGCAAGTCTGCACCATGATCCCCTCCATGGCTCAGCAGGGCTCAAGTAGCTGAACGTGTAGTAACACGCGGAGTAGGTGGTGCACCGGGACTCTTACCTCTTTCATATATATATATATATATATATATATATAATATTACGGTATGTGTATATATAGATATAATATACATACTGTATACATGTGTGTTTGTAATATATATGGTGTGTGTGTGTGTGTGTGTGTGTCTATATATTTGCACTTGGCATGGAGAAGTCATCAGGGATGGGTGGGGAATTTATGAGAAGGCATGTACCACAATTGTGGTTTCAAACTCACAAATTTTTAAATCTGTGACTTTTTACCCTTTTCCGGCACCTCCGTCTCTTGCGGGTGAGGCTTAATGGGAGAGTTGCCAATTTTTCTATAAATTTTATGCCAGAAACTGACTTAAATTTATAGCAGAAATCTGGAATTACATTTCAATCTCTGGTACACAAGCCACTCAAAGATGTAACAATTCATTAAGAATTTGGCACATTTTAACCGGCAGTCTAGGCATTAAGAGCAGCATATGATATGCCAGGCTGTCCGGTCACAACATATTGATGTCATCAGTATCAGATTGGTGGGAATCTGACCCCCCCCCCCCCCACTGATCAGCTGTTATTTCAGCTGAGATCAGACGATGTTTGGATCTAAACAATTTCAATGGAGCTGCAAAGAGCGGCTTCATTCAATGTGTAGCAGGCTCTGCCGGGTACTGCAACCCCTATTCTTTTGAATTGGAGAGAATCTGCAGTACCTGGCAGGGACCACTACGAATTGAATAGAGCTTCAAACCACAACTCTATGCAAAGAGTTTATATCTGGCAACTATTGAAAAAAATCGTAACTGATCATTGGGGGTGTTGGACTCCACCAATTTGGTATTGAAGACCTTTCCCATGTATACACTGGTCGACACAGACAGAAGAGGGCCCCTGTGCAAAAACAGTATGTGGGCCCTTTTCATCAAAATTCATAATTCCACCTGCTTTTGAGGTAGTAATGGGCCCCCTTATATCTTGGGTTCCTGTGCAGCTGCACCAATGATATGTCCACCCGTGCATGGACAGATGATCAATATATTGTGAACAGACAATCCCTTTAAAAAAATGTGAATACCTATCGATGCAACTTTATTCTAATCTGCAATGATATGAAAATCTAGTCAGATTACCAGAAAAATGTCAACCTCTTTTGACACTTTAAGCATCCGGACACCAAAAGGTACAAGTGAGCTAAGGCATTGTAAGCCTCTGTAGGTGGCAGAGGTGTAAGCTTTTGTTTTACAGGGCCTGATAATGAATTGGTTTGGCCAATAAAATCTGATCTATTGAATGCTTAATGGTGTGGAAAATGTAATAATATGACACCTCGTCTCTGTCTGCCGGATTATCAAAATATCACTGCTTGAGTGTTTGTGCCATAAAATACATACTTGCGTTCTGATCGGTTACATAAAATGCATACTTGCAACATTATAGCAAAACATAAAATAGTACATGGCATTTTATTGTAAAGCGTTAATTAAATGTGCTTGTATTTCTGTTACTCTTGATTTTTCCTGATGCTCAGTAATAACCTATTACACCTACCTAAACAGTAAACAGGCCCTGAATCTCCAATTTTCTCATTATGTGGTAATTTAAATGCATTCTGATATATTTAAATAGATTACATCGAACACATTAAGGGTGATTTGCCAGCCTATTTAATATGCAGATTTTGCAAATAAATCTCCGTAAATCCACTACAGTCGTCGGAAGAATCTGTCCAGTTATTAAGGTGCTATAAATCAGAGATAATAGATTAAATGACGAGATTCTGCACAGTCTCTCCAGAGACAAATAACCACCCAAATCATATTTTACAGTTGTCATTTAATCTATTGCAAGCATCCTGACTAGTCCAAAACTCAGGAATCCTTTTTTTTTTTTCTTTTTGGCTTCTATTATCAGATCTTAGATTCTAAAGGTGTTGTTAGACATCAGTGAAAGTCTGGTTCAGAGTCCCATAGAGAGTGCAATGTTAGAAACCATTACTGTAAGGTTACTTTTACAGATGCCCTTTTTGGAATGTTGTAGTTAATGTAGTAATTCACTGCAGCGGACAGATTTGCTATTGTACCGAATAAAAGTTTAAAAAATCCCATTCTCATAATATGGTCAAAGAATGAAGCGTTTTTATGTTCTCTGTAACTGCAGCATATCGAATACATTCGCCATGGTTTACCCAATGTCTATAATGGATATTTTTTTTTTTCTTACATGGAGCACTGTGATGCCATTTTTCTATACAAGCAGTTGAAGCAACATTTTCATGGTACTATTATTTTTCAAATACCTACTAATAGAATTTTTTGTAGGCACATTTTGGACATTTTCCCTTCACAGTTTACGATGATGAAACGTGCATTTTTTTTTTTAAACCAACACAATGAAACTGACTTCCATATAAAAAAACCTCCAGATTCCTAAAATTGGCATATAAATCGCATACAACTTTTTTTTTTTCACACCAACTCCAAGATCTTTTTTTTGGGGGGGAGGGGGAGGGATCAGCATTTTTAAATACTTACCATGAACACCACAATGAGTTTTTATTGAGCTTTTGATATTGTGTACAGTCATATGAAAAATTTTGGGCACCCCTATTAATGTTAACCTTTTTTCTTTATAAACAATTTGGGTTTTTGCAACAGCTATTTCAGTTTCATATATCTAATAACTGATGGACTGAGTAATATTTCTGGATTGAAATGAGGTTTATTGTACTAACAGAAAATGTGCAATCCGCAGTTAAAATTTGAACGGTGCAAAAGTATGGGCACCCTTATCAATTTCTTGATTTGAACACTCCTAACTACTTTTTACTGACTTACTAAAGCACTAAATTGGTTTTGTAACCTCATTGAGCTTTGAACTTCATAGGCAGGTGTATCCAATCATGAGATAAGGTATTTAAGGTGGCCACTTGTAAGTTGTTCTCCTATTTGAATCTCCTATGAAGAGTGGCATCATGGGCTCCTCAAAACAACTCTCAAATGATCTGAAAACAAAGATTATTCAACATAGTTGTTCAGGGGAAGGATACAAAAAGTTATCTCAGAGATTTAACTGTCAGTTTCCACTGTGAGGAACATAGTAAGGAAATGGAAGAACACAGGTACAGTTTTTGTTAAGCCCAGAAGTGGCAGGCCAAGAAAAATATCAGAAAGGCAGAGAAGAAGAATGGTGAGAACAGTCAAGGACAATCCACAGACCACCTCCAAAGACCTGCAGCTTCATCTTGCTGCAGATGGTGTCAATGTGCATCGGTCAACAATACAGCGCACGTTGCACAAGGAGAAGCTGTATGGGAGAGTGATGCGAAAGAAGCCGTTTCTGAAAGCACGCCACAAACAGAGTTGCCTGAGGTATGCAAAAGCACATTTGGACAAGGCAGTTACATTTTGGAAGAAGGTCCTGTGGACTGATGAAACAAAGATTGAGTTGATTGGTCATACAAAAAGGCGTTATGCATGGAGGCAAAAAAACACGGCATTCCAAGAAAAGCACTTGCTACCCACAGTAAAATTTGGTGGAAGTTCCATCATGCTTTGTGGCTGTGTTGCCAATGCCTGCACCGGGAATCTTGTTAAAGTTGAGGGTCGCATGAATTCAACTCAGTATCAGCAGAGTCTTGACAATAATGTGCAAGAATCAGTTACGAAGTTGAAGTTACGCAGGGGATGGATATTTCAGCAAGACAATGATCCAAAACACCGCTCCAAATCTACTCAGGCATTCATGCAGAGGAACAATTACAATGTTCTGGAATGGCCATCCCAGTCCCCAGACCTGAATATCATTGAAAATCTGTGGGATGATTTGAAGCGTGCTGTCCATGCTCGGCGACCATCAAACTTAACTGAACTGGAATTGTTTTGTAAACAGGAATGGTCAAATATACCTTCATACAGGATCCAGGAATTCATTAAAAGCTACAGGCAGCGACTAGAGAAAAACAGGAGAAAATAGAGGGGTTTCTACTAGTGAGACCAATACGTGGTCAAAAATAATGCACAGTCAGTCAACCTCTTGAAGTATAAAAAGAATTTTTATTAACAACAATTTTTATAAGAGGAGAGAGTACATTTTATTATAAATTACATAGATGAATAAAGTGAACCTGGTAAAGACGGGAAAATACCGCAACCCAGACACGCCAGGTGATACACAGATGGGGAAACAAGAGTACGTGCAATGGTTAGATGGTATAAATGTAGCTAAATATAATCCAATACAATTCAAGGCTAAATAGCTCCCAAAAGCTCATTAGAGTGAATCTAGGTGAAGTTTGTCAAACAAATGACACAAATACAGGGGTGTCCGCAGATATAAATATATATAAATAATCAGTAAATATGTGCAGAACAACCATGATGAACGTTGTCAACCCAAAGAGTTAATGGGAGCAAGAAAGCCAAAGTCAGTTGAAAATATTAACCCATGCAGGACTTTATGAAATTAACCCTACAAGGCAGATACAATAAGCCTGACTTAATGAAAACAAGACAATAAATGACAAGATACTCCTGTTTCAAATTTTACTGAGTAGGAACATTAGCACTCAGTATAGCGCTGATGCCACCAAATACATATATCAACCGTATAGAAATAAACATGCTCATACCGATGTATAAGGAGCATGAACATTAATGGACACCAGGCAAAAAGACTTACCCATCTGATAATAAGCAGCTCCCCGAGGAAGGTCACGAAATGTGCGCGTCGGAGCACGCCACGCCGGGTTGTTATTATCAGATGGGTAAGTCTTTTTGCCTGGTGTCCATTAATGTTCATGCTCCTTATACATCGGTATGAGCATGTTTATTTCTATACGGTTGATATATGTATTTGGTGGCATCAGCGCTATACTGAGTGCTAATGTTCCTACTCAGTAAAATTTGAAACAGGAGTATCTTGTCATTTATTGTCTTGTTTTCATTAAGTCAGGCTTATTGTATCTGCCTTGTAGGGTTAATTTCATAAAGTCCTGCATGGGTTAATATTTTCAACTGACTTTGGCTTTCTTGCTCCCATTAACTCTTTGGGTTGACAACGTTCATCATGGTTGTTCTGCACATATTTACTGATTATTTATATATATATTTATATCTGCGGACACCCCTGTATTTGTGTCATTTGTTTGACAAACTTCACCTAGATTCACTCTAATGAGCTTTTGGGAGCTATTTAGCCTTGAATTGTATTGGATTATATTTAGCTACATTTATACCATCTAACCATTGCACGTACTCTTGTTTCCCCATCTGTGTATCACCTGGCGTGTCTGGGTTGCGGTATTTTCCCGTCTTTACCAGGTTCACTTTATTCATCTATGTAATTTATAATAAAATGTACTCTCTCCTCTTATAAAAATTGTTGTTAATAAAAATTCTTTTTATACTTCAAGAGGTTGACTGACTGTGCATTATTTTTGACCACGTATTGGTCTCACTAGTAGAAACCCCTCTATTTTCTCCTGTTTTTCTCTATGCTTCTTATGGGGTCTAGTGATAATTACCAATTATGATAGATCCAAGTGTCCCTATTCTTGTTTTAGGCAGCGACTAGAGGCTGTCATTTTTACAAAAGGAGGATCTACAAAATATTAGTCACTTTTATGTTGAGGTGCCCATACTTTTGCACCGGTCTAATTTTGTTTAAATGCGGATTGCATGTTTTCTGTTAGTACAATAAACCTCATTTCAATCCAGAAATATTACTCAGTCCATCAGTTATTAGATATATGAAACTGAAATAGCTGTTGCAAAAACCCAAATTGTTATAAAGAAAAAAAGTTAACATTAATAGGGGTGCCCAAACTTTTTCATATGACTGTATTTTGGCTGCATCAAAGACACGGCGTCTTTATAGTTTCAAGAAAGTGGATGGGATTTATAGAAATCTCCAGCCCACTATGCTTTTTTTTTTTCTTTCTTCAGCATAAAATAACCTGTGGTGCATGTTTCAAATCTACAGCAATGTCAATTTCTTTTAGGCCCCTTTCACATTGCGTTTCAGTGGCTCCGTTGGGGCATACGTCCGAAATCCCGCCCCTCTTCCCCCCCCCCCCCACAAAACGTGTTTCGGATGTATGCGCCGACAGGGCCATTGAGTATAATGGAGCAGACAGAGCAAGCGTATGCTCTGTCTTGCACCATTTTCGGGTGTATACACTTTTTTCAGGCGGACACCCGAACATAGTCTGCTACGTCTGGGCATGCACCTGCAGAAAGCATGTAGATCCGAAAATGGTGCAAGACAGAGCATACGCTTGCTCTGTCTGCTCCATTATACTCAATGGCCCTGTCAGCGCATATGTCCGAAACACGTTTTGTGGGGGGAGGGGCGGGATTTCGGACGTATGCCCCAACGGAGCCACTGAAACGCAATATGAAAGGGGCCTTAGTGATGAGCGAGAACTACCAAGCTCAGCACTCGTTAGGCTATGTGCACACGCTGCGTTTTTTTTTTACGCTGCGTTTTTGTGCGGTTTTAGCCGCTAAAAACGCACATGCGGCAAAAAACGCATGCGTTTTTACCGCGATTTGGTGCGTTTTTGGCTGCGTTTTGCTGCGTTTTTGATCTCTGCGTTTTTCTGCATTTTTCCAATGCATTGCATGGGGGGAAAACTTAGAAAAACGCAGGAAAGACTTGACATGTCCATTTTTTTATTTTTTTTTTAAAGCTCAAAAACGCAGCTTAAAAAAAAAAAAGTTGTGTGCGGACAGCAAAAATGAAAACTCATAGACTTTGCTGGGGAAGCAAAGTCATGCAGTTTTGAGGCCAAAAACGCACCCGAAAAACGCCGTGAAAAACGCACTGTGTGAACTTACCCTTAGTTGTGATAGACAAACCCTTCCTTGCTCAGGTACTTGGTAGTCATAATGAGCAGTTGGATGGTCAGACGGACTTGACTTGTTTACCGAGTATATTGGAAGTAAATGGGTAACTCAAGCCTTTTTCTAGAAAACATTATACTCAGTAAATGAGTCGATCGTCCAAGCAGCCAACGGCTCGTTAAGCGTACCAAGCACCTGAGCATGGAAAGGCTTGCTCATCACTACTCACGAGTACCGAGCATGGTAGAGCTCGTTCATTACTAGTGAGTGTGCATATATGTGACATCTTTTTCTAAAGTCAAGCAGATAAACTATCTGAAATGTTTTTTTGAATCACGGAAGGAACAGTGAAGTGCAGAGTATGTGTTCTGTATTTCATCCGTTTTATAGGTTTCCCACATTATTTATGGTTGTGTCTGATTCATAAAACGGATGAGAATAGGACTTTTTCTGAGGCTTGTGGACCAAAAATGGATGTGTATATGGATTATTAAAACCTTAGAGTCATAGTGCTGTCCCAAAACAAGCAATACACACAAGCGTGTCACACGAATGTGTGTGTGAAAACTAAGGCTGCACTTACACATCTGTGTGATGCATGCTAATGCTGTCTCTTCATTTCTTTATTTTTTTTTACTCCGACCGCACACTGACCCGTAGTGTTTCATTAAGCAATACACACTAGTTTTAAAAATTGAATGGATGAGAAAAAAATGAGATGCAACGAGGAGGACACCTGAGAAAACCAAAAAGTTACATTTCTCTCAGATCGTATCATACGGATGTGTGAACCGCTCCTTGGACATTCCCAGTACTCCCTATTTGATTCTCATTTCCACAGGCAGGCATCATTACTGATCACGCCATTTCTCCGTTACTCAATACCTTCAATTGTCTGTCAAATGTTCCTCCCTCCCATTGATGACGGCCTCCCAATCCATGTTGCTCATGGCATCATTTCATTAGAGTGTCTACGTTCATGATGATTAACCAGAATAGCATACAAGTCTGGCTGTGCCCATGGTGCGCACTACGTGCCTGTTATCCTGTAGCATGATGAGAATTGGTATTGATGGAACCAGCTCCTGCCATGACTTAATGTATAAATCCATTCTATTTTAGGCACAGTACATCTGCTCACCTTCACCAGCGTGTGTGTGTGTGTATATTATATATATATATATATATATATATATATATATATATATATATATATATATATATATATATATATATATATATATTTATATTATATTATATACAGTACAGACCAAACATTTGGACACACCTCATTCAAAGAGTTTTCTTTATTTTCATGACTCTGAAAATTGTAGATTCACATTGAAGGCATCAAATCTATGAATTAACACATGTGGAATGAAATACTTAAAGTGTGAAACAGCTGAAAATGTCTTATATTCTAGGTTCTTCAAAGTAGCCACCTTTTGCTTTGATTACTGCTTTGCACACTCTTGGCATTCTCTTGATGAGCTTCAAGATAGTCATCAGAAATGGTTTTCCAACAGTCTTCAAGGAGTTTCCAGAGATGCTTAGCACTTGTTGGCCCTTTTGTCTTCACTCTGCGGTCCAGCTCACCCCAAACCATCTCGATTGGGTTCAGGTGTGGTTACCTGAACCTTAGCCCTTACACAGTCTGGAGGTGTGTTTGGGGTCATTGTCCTGTTGAAAAATAAATGATGGTCCAACTAAACGCACACCGGATGGAATAGCACGCCGCTGCAAGATGCTGTGGTAGCCATGCTGGTTCATATGCCTTCAATTTTGAATAAATCCCCAACAGTGTCACCAGCAAAGCCCCCCACACCATCACACCTCCTCCATGCTTCACGGTGGGAACCAGCCATGTAGAGTCCATCCATTCACCTTTTCTACAAAGACACGGTGGTTGGATCCAAAGATCTCAAATTTGGACTCATCAGACCAAAGCACAGATTTCCACTGGTCTAATGTCCATTCCTTGTGTTCTTTATCCCAAACAAGTCTCTTCTGCTTGTTGCCTGTCCTTATCAGTGGTTTCCTAGCAGCTATTTTACCATGAAGGCCTGCTGCACAAAGTCTCCTCTTAAGGCTGGGGCCACACGGGGCACTACTGCGATGCTCGCATGAGACTCTGCTCGCGCTGGCAGCACAGCAGAGCCGAGTGTCATACGAGTGTGCCTGCATCTGAGGTCCGATCATGTGAGCAGACAGCTGTGGGGGGCGGGCTGGCACGAAGCAGGGGAGGGAGGGATTTCTCTCCCTCTCTCCTGCGTAGCCAGCTATTGCCATTCTTGCACTGCACTGGCAGTACACCAGTGTACCGTGAGTGCAGTGCGATTTTTTTTTTTTTTTTTTTTTTTCTTCTCGCCCCATTCACTTGAATGGGTGCGAGAGAAAGAGTCTCGCATTACAGTCGCAGCATGCTGCGATTGTTTTCTCGGTCCGATTAGGGCTGAGAAAATAATCGCTCATGTGTGCTGACACACAGGCTAAAATTGGTCCGAGGGGAATGCAATGTTTTATCGCACTCCACTCGCACCGATTTTCTCGCCGTGTGGCTTAGGCCTAATAGTTGTTCTAGTGATGAGAAGGTGTGTCCAAACTTTTGGTCTGTACTGTAATATATATATGTTTATGTATATGTGTATGTATATGTAAAACTAAATTTTTACATATACAATTTTCTATTTAATGGAAGGGAGAAACTGTGGTTCTTGTCAGTAAAATAGCTGCTAATATTAAATAATGACGTGTACTACCTAGGTAACCTGTCATGTCCATATGCTTTCCAATTTGAAGGCACCAAGTTTCATAGTGAAATGTATTAAGCAGATATATATTTATGTGGCAGCTATTCAGGAGAACTAGTAATTTATTCATTAAGAGTCCAGTGGGCGGTGTTAAATGATTCTATATGCTATCTCTATGTGCACACTTACTAGGACTGCCCACTGGACTCCTTAATCCAGAAAAGAAGGTAAAAGGAATAAAATACAAAGTCTGAAAAATCTTTTCCTTCACTTAAGCATATATATCAGTCTGCTCAAATCAATTGATTATGTAAACATGATACTTACAGTTTGGACTGCATTTCACCATGACGTGTTTCCTTTAAATGATACTAAGAGGTTAGGGGAAAAAAGTTAAAGTAAGTTAATATGAGTTACTATAAAGGGATTTTATTCAGTAATTTCCTAAATATATTTTTTTATCTACACATGCATTGTTACCATACATACTTTTTCTTTTAAAGGGTTCACATTAGCACGGTGGCTCAGTGGCTAGCACGGTGGCTCAGTGGTTAGCACTGCAGTCTTGCAGCGCTGGGGTCCTGGGTTCAAATCCAGCCAAGGACAACATCTGCAAGGAATGTTTATGTTCTCCTGTGTTTGCGTGGGTTTCCTCTCACATTCTAAAGACACAGTGATAGGGACTTTAGATTGTGAGCCCCAATGGGGACAGTATCGCCAATGTATGTAAAATGCTATGGAATTAATGGCGCTATATAAGTGAATAAATATTATATTTATTACATTAGAGACAGCCCATTCTAAATGCATCTGTTCTCGGCCACACAGTTGATTTAGCCTTTCTACGCCACAGTAAAACATTGCTACATTGTGTTATATGCCGGCTATTTAGATAAACGACTGTATATAAAGGTTTGAGTCCACCACAAGAGGAAAAAAAAGCACCGGCCGTGATTTTTTTATTTAAAAAATAAAAATAAAAAAAAGTTTTCCGCCACTTTGTACTGCACATGCACTTAAGAGTCTACCATGCGCAGTACAAACTATGGAGGTTAGAATATATGGGCTCCTGGTAGGTGTGACGTCATTTCCGTGATATGTGGTTGTCTTCACTTTCGGTCCAGAGCGCAGCGAGCCATACAACATAATGGCTGGGTCAAGGGAGAGATGTGGCACGCGCTTCTCTTCTTTAGCCCTCGTTCATGGCATCAATGAAAAGCTGCGGGTGAAAAAGGGCAAAGGGAGGTGGGAATAAAGGGGTCTATATTGCTGTGGATATGCCTGTGGGTTTCAGGGAGGTTTATAACTTTGGGGGGATGCTTTTCGTGAGATTTGGTAGCTATAATACAGGGGGGTGCCTTTGCTGGGATATATGGGGTTTATAATGTAGGGAGACACCTGCTGTGAGTTTTGGGGGCTGTACAATGCTCGAGGGATGCCTGTGGTGTGACTTTAAGGGACTATAATACTGTGAGGATAACGGTGTTGGGATTTGGGGTGTGTGTGTGTGTGTGTGTATTGCTGTAGGGATGTCTGTTGTGGGATTTAGGGGGTATACGATGCTGGCAGGACTCTTGTGGTGGGATTTTGGGGTGTGTGATGCTGGAAAACACCTGTGGTGGGATTTTGTGGGTCTATGATCCTTGTGTTAGGATTTAGTGTGTATGCAATGCGGGAATGGATGCTTTCAATGGGATTTTAGGGTGTGAGATTCTGGTGGGATGCCTGTAGTGAAATATTGGGATGTGTGCGATGCTGGAGGATAACTGTGATGGTTTTTTGGGGGTTTATAATGCTGTGGTTATGCTTGGTGTGGAATTTGAAGGGTGTACAATGCTGCTGAATATCTTCAGTGAGATTTTGGAGGGCTATAATTCTGTGGGGATGTCTGTGGTAGTTTGGGGGGGGGGGGGGGTAGGTGATGCTGGGGGGACGCCTGTGGTGCGACTTTGGGGAGTGCGTGATGTTGGGGGGGATGTATGTGGTGGGATTGGGGGTCTATAATTCTGGGAGATTCCTCTGTAGGATTTTGGGGGGGGGGGGGGGGATGTACAATGCTGGGGGAATACCTGTGGTTAGGGGATTTTGGCGTGTTTATAATGCCGTGCGGATGCCTGTGGTAGCATATGGGGTGTGTGCAATTCTGGGGGTAAGCTTGGGTGGGATATACAACCTAAGAGACAACACCCTTAGCCCTACAACCCAGGGACAGTTCTTTGCTACCCCTTGGCCATTTTGTACATTGCAGTCCATGCTGCATGAAGATCTGCATAACCCTTACAATTACAAGCAGCCCTTTGAGGACAGCCATAATGCTGATGTGTCCCTCAAATGAGTTTGAAACGACCTGCTCGACATAAAGATGATCTAGGTTATAAGGAGATTGCCAACACCCTGAAACTGAGCTGCAGCATGGTGGCCAAGAACATACAGCGCATTAACAAGACAAATTTCACTCAGAACAGGCCTCAGCATGATCCACTAAAGAAGTTGAGTGCATGAGCTCAGCGTCCTATCCAGAGGTTGTCTTCCAACTTGATAACAACCAACAAAAACACCTCCAAGATCACCACGGTCTTGCTAAAAAAAATTTTGAGAGCAAAAGGTGCTGGACTGGCCAAACGTCTGCAGACCTAAACCCTATTGAGCATCATCAAACGGAAGGTGGAGGAGCTCAAGATCTTTAACATCCACCAGCTCCGTGATGTTGTCATGGAGGATGGAAGAGGATTCTGTGAAGCTCTAGTGACCTCCATGCCGAAGAGAGTTAAGGCCGTAAATGAAAAGAATGGTGGCCATGCAAAATATTGATACTTTTTAAACACAATTTGGCCATTTTCACTTGGGGAGTACTCACTTTTGTTCCCATCAGACATCCCCATAGACATTAATGGCTGTGTGCTATTTAGAGGGCACCCAATTTACTACTGTACATTGTATCACAGTGTCAGATCTGCAGTGTTGTCCCATGAAAAAATATAATAAAATATTTACAAAAGTTTGAGGGCTGTACTCACTTTTCTGATATACTGTACCAAAACAAGTGAGGGCCCTGCTCACAAACTTACAATCTTTGCGGAAATAGGGGGTGATAGAAAAGCTGAAAAAAATGCTTTACATGTATGGTCCAGCCATGAATATAAGAAATCTGGACATTCCAATAACCCTGCATGAACCAGTCACCAGCCGATATGTGTACAAGTACAGACACAGAGTGCTATTAAGTGCATGTAGTGTGAAAATATGATATGGGAGAACAAGGTATAGTTAGATTAGTGATGTGATAGGCCAGTCTAAGGAAATGTTTAAAAGGAACCTGTCACCGGTTTTTCGGCCTATAGGCTGCGGTCACCACCAGTGGGCTCTTATATGCAGCATTCTAACCTGCTGTATATAAGAGCTCAGGCCGCTGTGTAGAACGTAAAAAACACTTTATAACACTTTCCTAACGGTTGTGCTGCGGTGGAGTTGGGCCATATGGGCGTCTCCGTTGTCCGGTGCCGGCGCCTCCTCTTTCGGCCATCTTCGCCCTCCTTCTGAAGCCAGGGTGCATGATGCGTCCCACGTCATATACACTCGCCGGTCCCGCGCAGGTGCACTACAATACTTTGATCTGCCCTGATCAGGGCAGATCAAAGTGCGCTTAATCAGGACCTCAATGTCGGCGAGTGTGGATGACGTAGGATGCGTCATGCACCCTGGCTACAGAAGAGAAGCACAAAGATGGCCAAAAGAGTTCCTTATATTCCATCATTCTTGTATGACTATGTTTGCACGCTCATAGCCCTGTGTCTCACGCTTTGCCTGTGTACACTTCATTTATGTTTTATTGTTGTTTTTGTATTACATTTGGTTTATAGCTTGGAGTGCAGTTAAGGACATTCAGGATCAGCTGTTGACTAGTTGGGTCGCCATTAAGTAATCTATCAGGCAGGGACATACCAGGGTCAGGTTTAGGGCAAGTACTAGCTTGTTTTGGGATCTGTGGATTTATGGTTTTACATCTCCCTTGGGTTGTCCATCCCCATGAGAGTGTTAGAGTTCAGTCATAACAAGTGCATTCCAAAAAACTAGCGCAGCCTGAGAAAAGTCCTGCACACGTAGTGGGAGGTTTGGATTATGGAGGATGTCCGTCTTGGGTCATTATCTTTCACGCAGTGACTACCGGGGTTGCGCCAGAATAAGTGAACCCCCAGCGAGGACCACAACAAACAGGGTACAGTGGGAGCATGATACAACAGTGGCCCCTGGCGATGGGGAGAGGGGTCACCTCCTGCAGTCACCTGAGGCTGTTCCCTGCACTCTCCAACGTCCCTATACGAGTTCTTTCAACCCATTGCCTATCAGGTGCCTAGGCCCTTGCTTTGTCTTGAAATCACGCTGTCTAGTGAGACGGCGGTCGAGAGCACTAGGCTCACCATTGCAATAATCCAACACAAGGGTAGGAAGACAGACAAGGGGAAAATAGACACAAAAAGGAAAACACTCCAGACGCCTCCAGTGCAGCTAAACACTGTCACATGACTCCCCAGCTTCTTCCAGAGACTGGCTCCTTCCAGAGTGGACATCTTGCATATGAGAATCTATAACCAACATCAGATGTTAACACATGTAACTATTTACCGTATAGCGAAGGGGAGTGGTCGCAAAGAGCTGCACCTGGGATTAAGGCTGCAAAAGATAGTCCGATAGGAAAGAGTCCCTACAACACCAAAAAAAGCAAATACATTTAAACATAAGGTGCAGCCCTACGCACAATAAGCAGTGTGTCCTTCTGGTTCCAGACTTGTCAGATATAACCTCCACCCCCCCAGTGGGGCACACCCATGACATTAGTGGAACAGAGCGCACAGGTGGGGTGATAGACCGAGATGAGGAAGGAGATGTAGGGTGGTGCAGAACTGTGCAGAGCCTTGTAGGTGAGAGTGAGAAGTTTATATTGTACTCTGTAGCAGATGAATAGCCAGTGCAATGACTGGCACAGCATGGAGGCTTTGGTGTAATGGTTGGACAGATATATGTTACTGGTTGCTGTTTTCAGTAAAGATTGGAGAAGGTCTAGTGATACAAATACAGTAAGGCCATGTGCCCATGTTGCGTTTTTTTTTCCTACCGTTTTTCTTTTTTTTAATCCATAAAAGCGAGGATAAAGCATGCTAGCTAAATCTATGAGAATCGGGACTTGCTGTACCCATGCTGCTTCTTTTTTCTTGCATATTTTGTTGCTGAAAAATGACGCAGAATGTCAGTTGTTTCTGCGTTTTATTTCCTGCGTTTCTATAATCCGCTGCAATGCTTTATCACTTCAGGGAATTATAGCGCAGCACTTCGCCTCACGCACTATGCATACAGCATGGTGTGCGAGGCTTTCCATAGCTCAGTAACTCAGGGTTGTCATGGTAATGATCTAGGGTTACTATGGCAGTGATAGTCTCTGTGATTGCTTTCCAGTAACCCAATTGCCGTGGAGAGGTAAGAGATCCCTCTCCTGAATGCTGCAATTGCAGGGGGGGTTAAACTGCTGAGAGCGGCGCGGGCACCACCCTGAGTACAGAGAGTCAGGTCCCGGCTGTAACATCAGCCGCTGATCTGGCGACGATCACGGGGGTACAGCGTCTGAACCCCTGCAGTCGCCATGATTTAAAAAAAAAAAAAAAAAGCACGTGAAAAAAAATGTGCTAGCACAATACAAAATGTGCGGTTTTTTTCAGCTGCTTTTTTCCTGCCAAAACATGCGTCTTTATGTGCAGATTTTCTGCACATAAAAACGCAATGTGGGGACATAGCCTAAAGTTTTCTTTCACCATTTAAAGGCTGTGAAAGTTTTGGCGCGTTTATAGGTGGAAACCCAAAGAGCAAATGTTATTTTTAAAGGAGAAAAATTTTCAATGTGTAAGAGAATGGCTGACAACTTGAGATAATGTGGTTTTGGGTCAATTTCAGTCATTAAAGAGTCCCTAACTTATTTGGATTTGTGATATTATTTATTTTTTCAGTTAAAAAAATCTTGCACCTACTTAAAGGAAAGCGATAACTGAGTTAATATTACCTTATTTGAGAGCAGCACAAAATAGATTTGTATTCAGTATTCCACTTTCTGGATGTCTTACAGTAGGTTTTTGTGGGGTAAGGGATTCTGGTCAGTGTGGTCTATTCACAGATGAGCGTGCACTTGGTTGTTCTTATATTTGGGGCTCCTTTCCCATCCAAGTGATTGTCCGCTTTCTCGCTATCCATCGTCTAGGGAGAAAGCTGTCAATCAGCTGTGAGAGGCAGGAGTCACAGCTTATAATTAGGAGGACTCTGTGCTCGACTCACTCAGCACCTAATAAAGGGTAATTTACTGAAAACTACTGCGAGATTTACAGTAAGTGACATAACGCTAGTATCGGGGTGTCAGTCATCACACAGCACAAAGCTTATGAAAGAATGCCTTAATTAAATGATGCACCCAATGTTATTTTTTTTTATATCTTCCACCTATTAAACAGTGTTGATAATTTTCTAAGTAAATATTTTGAAAAGAAAAAAAGAAAACAAAAAATATTTTGCTCAATCTATTACAGAAAATGTCTTTATTGTATCAAAAATACAATACACAAAGTTCTAAACTGAAACTGTGAAGCATAGTCCAATGGATATGTAGCAGCTAGACACATATTGTGAACATAATCCGAAAAAGGCACTTGCGCATAGCTTCCGATGTGAGAGCATCGGAAGTGATATGCTAATGACCTTCTGCTGCGAGCGTAAGCTGAAGGTCATGCAACTGTGATCCGATCTTGTGATCGGATCACAGCTGCAGAAAAGAGGGAGGGAATACTTTTCCCTCTCCTCCATGGCCTGTTATTTGCATACATTGCACTGCAGGCAGACGACATGCGAGTGCAATGCGATGTTTCACACGCAGCCATAGATTTGTATGGGTGCATGTGAGCCGAGATTCGCTGCCAAACGCAGCATGCTGCGATTCTTTTCTCATGCCAATATGATGTGAGAAACAAATCGCAGATGAAACACTGCACTAGAGTGAGAGCAATCCGATGTTTTATCGGATTGCACTCGTCCTTGCAAAACGCAAGTGGAACTAAGCCCAAACAATGGAATACTTACTGCTGACCATTGGTGCATTTTCATGATGATGACAGATCTATGTTGCCAAGTTGAGTTGTCGTTTTAGGAACAACAATAAAGAAGCCGTGAACACTGGGCACTAATCACTGACCGCCCCAAAAATCAGGCTGTGGCGCTGTGTTTCAGCGTCTATGGAGGGGCTGCTTACTACTTGGTAGATCTGTTGAGGTGCTTGCTGAGCACGAAACGGCCGTCATCTGCTGTGCTGGACGTCTGTCCCCCCCCCCCACCCCCCCCCCATGAATTTGATGTAACCTGTTGCTGCAATAAAGGTATTTTTTAGGCTATTGCTCATTGAGTGCCCTGCTTTCTTGGTGTTTTTTTTTTTTTTTGAGTTGTCATTTTAGACTTTTTTTTTGGGGGGGGGGGAGGTTGTTGTCAGATGCAGTAGTGGAAGTCGTCCAAGCTAAATGTTAAATCTGCACTCTTTCAGCGCAAAGCAGAGATTCATCAGTCATTTTGTCTAAATTGTTGTTTTATTTTGTTAAATTGTCATTGAAGCGTCTTCTCAGATCAACACATCGTTAAGAAAAACCGACATCTAAAATCCCCAATGTATGTCCAATTTTACAAACTGCTCATGTGAGAGAAACTATCCGGCACAGGATCAGATGCCCATAGCTATAGGCCACCCCGCTGGAGGAGCGCCAGGTTCAGCAGCGGGAGCAGTCAGTCGAAATACCAGGAGGAAGTCACATGGGAGCAGCTTCTGATAAGTCGCTCCATGTGACTTCATGCTGTCAGTAGCGGAAGAGAGCAGTACGGCACCAAGGAGCAGGGACGCATATTGAATTATATGACTGCTGTGACTGATTAACACAGGCAGCAGGCAGATCATATTTTTTTTTTTGTATTAATCTGTACGGATCAGCATAGAAGTTCACAGAAGGATTAATTTAAGGTTTTTTCCTACCTCAGTATGTTAAGGCATATCGTAAGGGTCAAACGTCTGAAACCCCCAATGATTCTTAGGATAAAGGGGGTAAAGTCAGTGCTGGTAAAGTGCAACAGCAACTTAAAGTGGTATTACAGGCAAAAGCTTTTATCACCTATGCAACTGATAGATCATAAATTCTTGGAAGTCTATGAATAGAGTAGGGATGCAGAATGTGACCTAAAACCTATGGCACTGAATGAAACCACGAGGCATGCTTCACCCCAGTATATTCAACCGCCTTCTCTTGTGGCTTGGGGGTAAAATGGGTTCCCCAATTTGGTGATTGGTAGAGGTCCAGCTGTTAAAATGATTTTCATTCATTACTTATGCATTGGATAGCTGATATAGGTTTCTACAAGGAATACCCCATTGAAGAGTATAGCCTTCACAGCAGCGCTCACTGATCCACGGGAGCGGCAACTGGGCCCCATTCATTTGGATAAGGCTGGTTGAAGTTCTATGTACAGAACTGAAACCCATCATCGTACTGTGTTCCCCATATTTTGACACACCACATTTAAGGGTGCAGTCACATGGCCATATTTAACCTTTATTTCACTTGTGTCAACTTTGCCGTTCAGTATTGAGTTTGTACGTCATTTTCATTCTTACTGTACGTGGCCATGTAGTGGACAGGGGGGTTACCATTGCCAATTAAGTTGGGTCGCAGCAGTTGTGTCCCCACTGATCTAACATTTTTCACCTATATAGGGGATATGTGAAAAGTGAGTCTGACTGGTATTCTAATCGAGGCCATGTGTACATGGAGTCTCTCCGATTTATGCCACCATGTGCATACACGTGCCAGTGCACTTTTGGATAAATGTTGGCTAGCAGCCATCTCTCCTGATCTGTGGCCCAACAAGAATTGCCTCTATCTGAGGTAAGACACGTATTGTACCCCCTCAAGCCTAGTAATAATTGTTTCCATGTACCCCCTAAAAGAAGTAATGCAACCTTGGTACCTCCTTTAGGCCCTTTTACATGTCCATGATTCTGGTACATATGACGTCCATTTTCATACGTACTGGAAACACTGACATATGCAGACCCATTTATATCAATGGGTCTGTGCACACATCCCTGTTTTCTCACGGACGTGTGCCCGTGTGGTCCACACAGCGACATGTCCGTTTTTCTCCAGCAGCACGGGTGTCGTACAAATCACATCCGTGTGACATCAGTGTGACACGTATCAGAGAAAACAGGTGTGTGTGTGTGTGTGAAATAAAATGATTTTCTATACTGTCTCCAGCCTTGCTGTCTCTGACGCTGCTGTCACTTGCTTCGGGGCCTGCTCATTATGCTCATGCATATTCACTTCACCGTGGAACCAGAAGCAGCAGCAGCGGGCACAGGTGAGTATAGACGTTCTTGCTGTCCATATGCTATCACAGATAGCACACTGATATCATACCCACACCATGGACCATGAAAAACATGGATTTTATCATGGACATGTGATTGGGGCCTTACTAGTGCACCCTTTAAAGGGAACCTGTCACCTAGAATGTGTTCTGACCTATCAGCAGACACATGTGTGCCCTAATTACACCTCCCTACCCATCCTTGTGTTGTAAAATTGTATAATATGAAAGTAATAAAAACGTTTTAATACCGTCATATTTCCTATGTAAATTAGAGAGCTTCTCGTCACAGGGGCGGTGCCTTGCCCCTGCATACTTTCCATGGTATCACGCCCCTGTGGGCGTGATACCATGGAGTCACATGAGCGACGTCACCGTCGCTCATTCTATCCTGCGCGCATTGTGGCAGGCTTCTTTTCCAGGTGTTCACGCGCCGGCTTCAGACGCGCACTGCGCACTGCGTGTCTGAAACTGACAAGGAGAACCCGGAAGAGAAGCATGCCGCAATAGTAAGTGTAAACGCGCGCAGGATAGAATGAGCGACGGGGACGTCGCTTATGTGACTCCATGTTATCACGCCCACAGGGGTGTGATACCACGGAAAGTATGCAGGGGCAAGGCGCCGCCCATGTGACCAGAAGCTCTCTAATTTACGTAGGAAATATGAAGGTAATAAAACGTTTATTATTACTTTCATATTATACAATTTTATAACACAGGGATGGGTAGGGAGGTGTAATTAGGGCACACATGCGTCTGCTGATAGGTCAGAACGCGTATTCTAGAGATGGCAGGTTCCCTTTAAAGAGTAATGATGCCCCCTCTAAGCATAATCCTGCTATCTTAATGCCATTTTTTAGGGGACAAAAATCTATTATGTTCACCTAAGAGTCCTATTCTTCCCTGCACAGGCCATGACAGGTGACCCTGACTTCTTATAAGCCTTAGGTCTACAGCAGCCTGTAACCTTCAGGATGGTGAATGATGGGGCAGGGATCCAGTGCTCCCTGCTCTACCATAGGACTGTATCCACGTCATGTTTATGACAATTCAGTTCAAAGTAGCACCCACTGGGAAATCCATAACACAAAGCCAGAGGTTCGGGGCACCTGCTCTGTCACGGATTTTTGGCAATAGCAAGGCAACTGATGCTTTTTTTATTTTAAAATTTAGCAGCTCTAATAACTTTGCTCCCAGGGCACACACAGAATTTTGCTCCCCACACTGTGCCTCGGCTCCTGACTCCCATATACACATGAACTATCACCATGGCTGTAAACATTGGATGAAACTCCAGTACCCACTCATTTTATCTACTGTTACTGGGGCCTTTAGCCCTGAGAATGATGATGATTGGGGCAAATGGCGCCCTCTAGTGATCAATAGCAGAATTTATGCCATTACTTATTTATTACACATTGCAAAAATATTAGCTGAACACAACCATTGGAAAAAAAAATACATGTGTTACCCCCAGAACATCCCCATTTAGGGCTGATTTTCATAAGTCTGCAACAAATCAAATGTTTGTGGTGGCACACCGGGCGCTGGAAAGTTTTCTGTCCACTTCTGCCAATGAAGTTGATGCAAATCCCCCATTGTATGAGGGTCCAAATCAGGGACTACATATCATTGGTGCAACCTTGGGCCCAAGAGGTAAGGGGGCGCCTCCAAAGCAGGTGGAATTGTGCAATTTGATACGTTATTAGACTCAATATACTGTTTTTGCACTGGAGCCCTTTTTTGTCCACCGTACCTCAGACACCGATAAAAAAGGGCCCCTATCCAAGAACAATATATGGGCCCTTTGCAGTCCACCTGTTTTGGAGGTAGAAATAGGCCCCTGTGCAAGAACAACATATCGGCCCTTTGCAGTCTACGAGGTAGAAATGGGCCCCTGTGCAAGAACAATATATGGGCTCTTTGCAGTCTACCTGCTTTAGAGGTAGAAATGGGCCCCTGTGCAAGAAAAATGTATGAGCCCTTTGCAGTCTACCTGCTTTAGAGGTAGAAATGGGCCCCTATGCAAGAACAATATATGGGCCCTTTGCAGTCCACGAGATTTGGAGGTATAAATGGGCCCCCTTGGCTCTTGGGCCCCTGGGTCGCACCCCTGACCCCCAGCCTGAGCCTCCCCACATCCTCTGGAAAAGTTTTGCAGTTCATCCACTGAACTCCGTACTCTTCTCTCGCTGACGGTTTCAAGTCGCCCTCTCGCCTGCCGTCCTTCACGATCCCCCCTTGTAGAGGCCCCGCCACACACTGCCGGGAGCCCCCGAGCCGCCTCTATCCGCCCGGCCGACAGCTCCAGACGGCTCAGAGCTCGGAGCCTCCCCCGCCGGCGCATCGATCCGCTCGCCTTTCATGTGACCGGCGCTGTGGGAGCCAGGCTTCCTGGAATCAGCCCAGAGAGGGTCAGAGCCTTACCGGCCGCGGCGCTTCCAGGCACCGACACACGCAGCCCTGGGACCCCTGCACTGCCGGGCACAGCTGCTGCCTCCTCTGCTCCTGCCTCACAAGAAGCTGTGCGAAATCACATTTATATATAATAAACATAAGACCATCAGTAACAATAATAATGGAAGTATATCCTGATAATGCTGCAAGGCGGCGATGACTTTTACTGCAAAATCTATACTGGTCGATTCCAGAAATTGTGCAAAAAAAAAAGAGTAAGAATCTGAACCGTACAGTCACGCTTTCCTTTATTTTTTCCCCAAACGTGAGACTTTTTTGTTGCACTACTGATCTGATTTTTAATTGGGTGATTTTTTTTTTTTTTATAATATACATATATATATATATATATATATATATTTATTTTTTTTTACCTGCGTTTTATTTGTTTTAAATGTCGATTCTTTCAGCGTTTTTGCTTTTTACTGCAGATTTTTTTTCTTGTGCAGTTCAAAGAGACTTGGATGCAAAAAAATGTATCAAAGTCACTTGTATTCTCCGCTGAGATGTTTTTGTTTGTTTTTGCTAGAGTCTGTGTTTTTATATGCGGTGGGAGGAATAAAAGCATAAAAACAATACTAATTGTGAACATACTCTTAGTTTTTATGAACATTTTGTTTCCAATGCACAGTGTGTCTGGGTCTGACTTTTTGCAGGACTCTTCAGTTACCGTAGGTCCAGTTGGGAGACCCAGTGGTTAGTTAAATTGGGGTCTTCCGATCCGAGCAGGGTTTGAGTTTCACAGATGTGTGAAATTGGTCTTAAAGAGAACCTGACAGCTGATACATGCTGCCCATACCGTAGGCAGCATGTATCAGCCACTTGCTGTATGATCATCACAGCCAAGTATGTTTCACAGCGTTCCAGAGAAAAACATTCTTTTAAAAGCCGCCAGGGATTGAACCGCACTTTGCTCAAGACGGCTCCCCAGCAGCTTCTCCCCACCCACTGACCGTGACTGACAGGCCTCTCCCTATACACACACACGCACATAGGCAGAGAGCTGTCTGCAGCTGAGGATAAGCTGCTGGGGACTTGGCTTTATGACTTGAGCACAGCACCACTTGGTCCTTGAAAGCGCACCAATCACCAGGATTTTCGTATATAACCTAAAGCCAGTGCTATAGTGGCACTATCAGGCTGATTCTATACATACCTTTAGTTGTCAGCTAGAATGTATAGGTTTTGAAACACAAGCAAGTAAAGTTTATAAAATGAGCAGCTTTTTGAGTGACAGCAGCTGCCGATCAGCTAAAAGCATTGGGTGGATATTCATGGTTATCCCCTCCCCCTGTTACTTATGCTAATTCTGTTATACAATCGTTTTACTTTGTGACTAAAAGGACCTGTGCTGATGTCATACCCATGTGACCAAAAGGGGCGGGCCCTCAGCCAGTAGAAAAATGTTGCTTCCTGGTATCAGCTATGTTGGATGAGGCCCCAATTCACATGGGTATGACATCAGCACAGGTCCTTTAAGTCACAAAGTAAAATGATTGTATAATAGAATTAGCATAAGTAACAAGGGGAGGGGAGAACTATGAATACCCACCCCAGCTATTAGCTGCTGCAGCTGCTGTCACTCATCAAGCTGCTGATTTTACCAACTTTACTTGCTTGTGTTTCAAAACCTATACATCCTTGCTGACAACTAAAGGTATGTGTAGAATCAGCCTGATAGTGCCAGTATAGCACTTGCTTTAGGTTATATAGGAAAATCCTGATGATTGGTGCACTTTAAAAGAATATTTTTTTTTCTGGAATGCCGCAGTGTTTCATAGTAAAACATGCATGGCTGTGATGATACAGCCAGTGGCTGATGCATGCTGCCTACTATTTGGGCAGCCTGTAGCCCCCATCAGGTTCCCTTTTAAAGAATATACCTAGAACAATCGCACAAGCACTTGTGGCAAATTAAGAAGTGACATGGCAACTTCGATATGTTTGTGCAATGCCAACAAAAGCTACGGCTGACAACCTTTTGTTCTATGCAAAATAATTGTGCAACATTTGCGCTGGACAGAAGTCGATCAGAATGTCACATCTCCCTGACTTCTGTGTCTAATTATATGATGACTGCACTGGGCGTCGCACGACACAAGCTACATAGTTACATGTGACCTTTCCAACTCCAGCCGTTCATGGCATAAGACGCCTGTGCACGACTGGTAATAACGATTTTAGCACTGCAAATACCAGGAAGCCCAAAGTATTGAACTTATGAAGCTCAAACAATAAATGCCTCTTTTACATATTATATTGTTCTGCTGACCGCTGCCTACTGCCCCATGCACAGGAGCTTTCAGCCTAGTGCTCCTGTGTTCTCAATGAAAGAGCCACTGCCAGACTATTCTGGCAGTGGATTATCTCCCTGCCGAACAAAAGGATCAGTGAGTGAAATACCAGCAGCCGAATCCTTCTCTATCCCATATCATAAGTTGGGAGGTCTCCATACCACATTAGATTGTTAGCTGATCCCTTCGAAATTGACGAGTTCATCCAACTTTAATGCTTATTGGAGCCTTTACGCTTGGCTGAGTGATCAGTCACCCAAAAGCCATTCAGTCCAACTGTCCTATAAATGTGCGTTCTGCTCAATATCTTTCTTCTTGATATAACGGACGTCTTCTTATGTCAACAGTGGAGAAATAACCGTATTTACTTGGGAAAATAAAGGCGTACTCCTTAATTTTCATAAATATAGAAGTGCACATATATCTTCTATAGCTGCTAGACAATAACTATTTCTCCCTCCCTCCCCCCCCCCCCCCCCCATACATAGGTACATTCAAACCTAAGACGGCTCCCCGGGAGCTTCTCCCCATCCACTGACAGTGACTGACAGGCCTCTCCCTATACACACGCACATAGGTAGAGAGCTGTCAGCAGGTGAGGGTAAGCTGCCGGGGACCTGGCTGTATGACTTGAGCACAGCACCACTTGGTCCTTGAAAGTGCACCAATCACCAGGACTTTCCTATATAACCTAAAGCCAGTGCTATACTGGCACTATCATGCTGATTCTATACATGCCTTTAGTTGTCAGCTAGGATGTATAGCTTTTGAAACATAAGCAAGTAAAGTTTGTAAAATGATCAGCTTTTTGATTGGTAGCAGCTGCCGAGCATCTAATAGCTGGGGTGGGTTTTGAGAGTGATTTCCACCAACTTCCTGTTGTTCCTATCACTATTTCATTTTTATGCTAATTCCATTATAGAAGCCTTTTACTAATTGTAATGGCTAGAAGGACATTCCTGATGTTATACTTATGTGACCAGAAGGGGCAGGGCCTCAGCCAACAGAAAAATAATGTTGCTTCCTGGTATCAGCTATGTTGGCTGAGGCTCCGCCCTTTCTGGTCACATGGGTATCACATCAGCAAGGTCCTTCTAGCCACAACCATTAGTAAAATGCTTCTATAATGGAATTAACATAATAGATAGGGGAGGAACAACAGACAGGGGGGCAGAAATCACTATATCCACCCCAGCTATTAGATGCTCGACAGCTGCTGCCAATCAAAAAGCTGCTCATTTTACAAACTTTACTTGCTTATGTTTCAAAAGCTATATATCTGAGCTGACAACTAAAGGTATGTATAGAATCAGCCTGATATTGCCAGTATAGCACTGGCTTTAGGTTATATAGGAAAATCCTGGTGATTGGTGCGCTTTAAGTTCATGCCAGCATACATGTGTTCTGAATTGGGAGAATCCACTGCTAGACACTTCTAGTGACAGCCTATTTCCTGAGAGAATAAGGATGGGGTGTTCAAATTACACACGAAATTCCCACAAACAAGATTTGTTACCTCTCCACAGCATAGGTGAGCATATGGGGCATATGAGAGCAGTAGTGGGCACACTTAGCCACCATGCCCATAGATTTTGAATGGAGCCGTGGTCACACTTGCGCACTAATGATCCATTCATACAGGGAACACAAGATCCCTTTTCATGAGTAGTGGGGATTCCAGCACTTGGTCCCCTATGGATCATACATTAGCTTATAACCAGATTTGGCCAACAATAAAGTCAAACTTTAACAGCCAAGTCTATAAAATATTAGGTATATTGATGGGTTATTCTCGTTATCCTCTGGGTAAAATTGCAACGTGCCAAAAAGTCATTTTGCAATATCCCTATTAACATTCTTCTTTGTTGCCAAGAAATTAGTAGAATCGAGTGACTTTTTAAGTTTGTTTACCTCCTAGGTTACCAGCCACTCAGCAGCAGTAGCCAAACGTGGGCAGTGAATGCATGCTCTTTCTAATTGAGCTTGTAAGCGCTCTGCTGAAGCTGGCCGGATCGTTGAATAGCACTGGTAGCCTTTGATCTTTCAGTGTCGCTATCTTCCTCCGATGCTGCTGAGGCAAAGCTGCTTTGAACACACAATTTGGGTCAGCGGTGACACCGTGCTGCTGGTCCGAATTATTATAAAGTTGGAACGTTATGCACCGCTACCAAGAATCAGTTAACCGGGAGGCAAGAGAGTGTTGCACATAAAATTCACTGCATGGAGACATTAGCAAGTGTAATAAATTATGTGGCTAAAGAGTGCTTTACATGAGACGAGCTATCGTGCGATGCATCGTCGGGGTCACGGTTTTCGTGACGCACATCCGGCATCGTTCACGACGTCGTCTCGTGACACACCTCCGAGCGACGCAGTATCGGTCACAAATCGTGAGTCGTGTACTCGTCGCTCAGTTTCAAAAAATTGTTTAATTAAAATGGCGCCGGTTGTTCATCGTACCCGGGGTAGCACACATCGCTCCATGTGACACCCAGGGAACGATGAACACAGCTTACCTGCGGCTCCCGGCGGCTATGCGGTAGGAAGTAGGTGGGCGGGATGTTTACATCCCGGTTATCTCCGCCCCTCCGCTTCTATTGGCCGGCGGCTGTTTGACGTCGCTGTGACGCCGAACGTCCCTCCCCTTTAGGAAGAGGATGTTCTCCGCCCACAGCGACCTCGCTCAGCAGGTAAGTGCGTGTGACGGGGGTTTCACGACTTTCTGCGACACGGGCAGCAATTTGCCCGTGATGCACAAACGACGGGGGCGGGTACGATCGATCGTGAAATCGCACGATCCGTCGACTCGTGTAAAGCAGGCATAAGCGCCTCGGAGTAGGACATTTATAATTGGGGAGGAAACTTTCCTCTAGAATCGAGATTTAAAAGGAATCCGTCAACGAGTTGTCACCCCCTCCCCCCAAAAACCTATTCATATGCACATGAAGGTTTTTCAAACACAGGGCCAGCAATACCTTTACTTGACCAGTCTCTTGTTCTATTAATGGGAAATTAGCTTTTGCATGGATATGGCAACGAGAATAAAGAGCCATGATAGATCTGAAGCCTCCGTCACTCCAGCTCTATTCCCCACCCAGTGCCGCCTCCTCCAACTTGACTGACAGCTCCTTATCCTGAAGTCACACAGGCTGTGAAAGCGGCACATGCATATATAAATACGGGGTGAATTCCTGCTGATAAATTCCCTTTAAACTTTGTTTACTGGAACGTGGAGATCCCAATTTGGGCTGCTATAAAGGTCAGCTCTTGTGTGACCATTTCTTCCACAACTTTTTTAGATTTAGTGCTCCCATCTGGCTATGTGCTGGTACTTCACGATGATCTAATTCTGGCCTCTGTATGACCCGTACCATGACTTGATTAGGGACTGGTAACTCGGAGAGCCCAAGTCAGTTTCCGTTTTTTGATTTTTTTTTTCTTTCCTCCGGTTGAATGTGTTTTCTACAAAGATGGATTTAAAGCGGAACATTTTTTTCTGTTTCAAGTTCCTGATGTGTAGCCACTGATTGGTTAAATGGTTGTAATGAGAATCACAATGCATCAGTGAACATTGCTATCATTTCTGTGATTAATCAAACTTTAATTAATGACCTCTGGAAATAGGACTCAGTTGAGAACTATACAGGAAGAGGAGATTGTACAGAATTGAGGGATTGCAATCCTGCACATAAACAACTACACGGCGTCCTTTGGGCCGTTTGTGTAGACAGATTTGCAGGAAGTATACAGGTTTGCAGTTTTATATGATTTTATCCCATGTGTTCAAGAGTATTATGTAGTAGTTGCTTCTAGTATTGCTTCTCATTCCCACGCAGGCTGCTGCAAATCTATAGAGCAGAGTCTAGTCAACACAGGGCATGGCATTCACTGACCTGATGTTGGACCTCTTCAATCAGGTGATCCGCAGGGGTGCCAGGACTTCCACTGAGCTGATATTAATGGCCGATGCTAATAATTTTCCATCAATATGAAAGTGCCACCACCCCTCCTTTTATTTTGTGCAACACAGGAGCAGATTAAGAGTAGCCAGGACCCTGGGTGGTGTAGTAGGTGTGCCCCCCCCCCCCCTCCCAAGTCATGATGTATCATGTGATAGGTCATGGGATTAATACAAAGATGCCCTGGTACACGTCTGCAGATGTAAAACGAGTGAAACATTCCCCCTCCCCCTCCTTATGTGCAATGCTATACATAGCATAGCACACCGATTTAATAGAGCGGTGATGATGAGAAATTAATTTTCACGAGGGGCCACATAAGAGACACTTACTGTTGTGGAGGGACGAACCAATAGGCTTAAATTAGTGGTGCTCAATATTGATGTTACAATATTAATATAACATAAAAATATTGATATTAAAAGGGAGGTTCACCCATATTTTTTATTGTCTAGATCAATATTATATTGAGAAACAATGTTTCTCTCAAATACCTTATGTTGGCAATGCACATGCATTGCAGCCTGTATGCATGCAGCACCCTATATTTACAGTATGAACCCTCAAATGCATGCAGCACCCTCTATTTACAGTATGAACCCTCAAATGCATGCAGCACCCTCTATTTACAGTATGAACCCTCAAATGCATGCAGCACCCTCTATTTACAGTGTGAACCCTCAAATGCATGCAGCACCCTCTATTTACAGTATGAACCCTCAAATGCATGCAGCACCCTCTATTTACAGTATGAACCCTCAAATGCATGCAGCACCCTCTATTTACAGTATGAACCCTCAAATGCATGCAGCACCCTCTATTTACAGTATGAACCCTCAAATGCATGCAGCACCCTCTATTTACATTATGAACCCTCATATAGCCTTCCTATATACAGTATGAGACTTCAGCCTCTGTACACAGTATGAGCCCTCACACAACCCCTATATACATCATGAGCCCCCACATAGCCCCATATACAGTATGAGCTCTCACATAGCATTCCTATTACAATATGAGTCCTTAGGCCCTATAACAGTATGAGCCCTCACAAAGCCCCCAATATACAATGAGACCCTACTTATTCTCCCTATATACAGATTGAGCCCTCAAATAGCCCTACTCATAGTATGAGTCACCACACAGTCCACCTATATACAGTGTGAGTCCCCACACAGTCCACCTATATACAGTGTGCGTCCCCACATAGCCCTCATATTTATAGTATGAATCCTCAGATAGACCCCTATATAGAATGAGTCCTGACCTAGCCCCCTATAATAATCTCATACATGTAAAATTAAATACAACAACAACAACAACACTTTCTCACCTCGCTCTGCTCCGGTACCCAGGAATCCACTTCTTGTGCACATGCTTCTATGGTGTCATTGTGCCGACATTACACAGAAAAGACAACAGGAGCTCCCCTGGAGTTGCTCGGCAATTCTGTATTGCCGGCAGTAGAACTCTAGGAAAGATCCCTGTCCGGAGATGGGCGCTGGAGTACAAAACATTATGATGAGGGCAATCTGGCGATGGGACGCCTGGAGCATCAGGCTTTCTGTGGCCACACAGGTTCCTGAAATCTCACTGTGGGTGACAAAACAAGTAGCGCCTCCTTGATTGGTAATTACACATTGGGCCTATATGCCAGGCTGGTGTTGGAGCTGGGAAAACCTTGGCATGTTGGCCATGGGAAACTAATGAAGATCAAGTTAAACCTAATGGAACTAAACAAGCTAGCTAAACTAAACTAAAATTTCATTGACTTTCTCCTCCTGGAACCAACCTGAACTTTCAGCGCCATTTGCCTATGCTATCTTTGCTGCCAGAACAATTTTATTATATCTCTTATAAAACTTTTATGCACAATTTGGGCAATAAACACAGAAAAAAAACCCACAATAAAAACTAATCATACTATCGAAGGTTTGTAGTTGTGGGTTTATAGAAGCTGGCTTTATTGAAAACTGCAAATGGGATGCAAACTAACCATATTTGTAGCTTTTTATATGTGCATATATACAAGTGCATCTCAATAAATTAGAATATCATCAAAAAGTTAATTTATTTCAGTAATTCAATACAAAAAGGGACATGCATATATTATATAGAGTGATCTATTTCAAGTGTTTCTTTCTGTTATTGTTGAACCATCTGAGAATGGCTGAATAATCCTGATATAAAAAATGAGGTAAAGGTGGATTGAAAAAAAGACAGCTCTGCTTTAAATTTGATCCACCCTAATAAAGTCTTTTTAACCCTTCTAAACAACAACAATGCAGAATCACACAACAGGAAAACCAAAATGGCCAGGCCACAGTATGTAACAACGCAGTAATATTTATTTATTTGCAGCCCGGTAAAATCTTCTCTACTTCCAAAGGTTTTCAGTGCAGCTTTCCGCACAGCTCTGTTCTGCAGCACACTGTTGCCTCCCAATGGTGTATATCTATTACAGTAGGAGCAAGAAAAGTGAGCACATTGCTTTGTAGTCAATCAATCTATCTCTTTAAAAGTTCACTGTTCCAGAATCTCCTTCCATTGCTATGTAGACTTGATTACGTCCGAAGTGATCGCAAACAGACACTTTGCCCACAGTGCCCTGTGTAATATGTACGGGAACACAGACTATTAAGAATGACATGTTGCCCTGATAAAAAGTCCTTTCCTTCTACGCTTCTCACTGGGGACGCACTCAGTCCTGATGGATATTATGCTGTAAATTAACCTAATTCGGCTTTATTTAATTATCTACCGATCCATAGTGACTCTTGCCACAGGTACTATTGTATCCCATTCTGAGATTGCAGTATTACATTCATTAGCTTCTGTTGTTCATTGCAAAAAAATAAAATAAAATTCAGTTAACTTTTAAGGAGGCACTCTCACTAATTTTAGGATGTTAGATTGTAAACACAATGGAATAGTGCCTGCAGGGCTAAGTAAAACCTATTATTATTTTATTTATTTTTATTTTTATTTTATTTCTCCTCAGTTGCGGAGATTTTAACTTCTAAAATTTTAGATTGTAATTTAAGAGAAGTCCATCAGGGCATTAGAAGAGATTCTTCTTGAGGGGTGTGTACCTTTTCCCCTGAAAAATCATTAGCACAAGGTGTCATGAGATTGAAGCCCCCCCCCCCCCCCCCCAAAGGGCAGAAGAACATACTTTATCCTGTTAGATATGTAATGATAGACAACCCTGCTGTTATCTGTGATCTCTTCACCTACTGTGTAGGAGCGAAGTGTGATTACAAACACTTTTAGAAGCTTTCATCTCCCAGCAGTCAGTGTGGGGTAGTGATGTGTCGGTCGAAAACGATCCGACGCAAAGATCCGGCTCCCTGCTGTGACTGACAAGAGCCGGATCCCCAGTGAGAGCAACTAAATTCTCTTAATGGCTCTCACTGGGTGTAAAATTTTGGTGGTCGAAACACTTAGCATATCAATGGGCCCATTTTGAGTGGGTGGAGTTTAGCCAAGGGTGGGCGTGGTTTCGGTAACGTTAACACAAGTTTTAAATGTGTTTTACGTGCGGTGAATACATATTTAATAGGGAGCCAGGAACAAGCCAAAAGAGCCAGCTCTTTTTGGTGAGAGGAGCCATGGGAACCAGATCACCAAAAAGAGCCGGACTGCCATCACTAGTGTGGGGGAAGTAGATAGAGCAGAACTGACAGCCCTGTGAGAGAAGAGCTGCAACTACAGAGGTGTTTGTAATCACGCTCAGCTCTACTACCCCTCCCCCCTCACTGACTGCCGTGAGATTAAAACCGTTCAGGGCTGTATAACATTACATCTCACAGATGAAAGCTTATTCTTCTGACTTTTTTGGGCGTGTCTGACCCCCCACCACATAACACCTCCTGCTTATGATTGGAAAGCTTCATACAGGGGAAAAAGTACACTCCCCCCAGAGAATAATCGCGGTTATCACCCCATTATGTTTATCATAAATTATAATCTCAACTTTACAAGCTAATATCTCTACAACAGAGAAGAGAATTTTAAAAATAAAAAGTTTTATTTAACCCTGCAGGTACTAATCTATGATGTGGCCAGTTTAACATGCTCAAACTGGTGAAAGATCTTCTTTAAGTTCAAAGTGAAAATCATGTAAAAAGTATTGTTATTCATTTTACTAATATGTGCGGATGATCATCACACCCCCTCATATATAGTATTCTCTGTCTGTTTTCTAGGATACGCTCCAAAATACTCAAATCCGTACTATGCAAATGGGGCAGCACAGCACGATGACTTCAGATCTCATGTACACAGGTGATGCACCCACTAAGAAACAGCACTCCTGGTGGCCCATATGGAATAGGATCACTGGTCCAGTTACCTAGCACAGGAACACAAAAGGTTAATATTTTATTATATTTTTAATGTTGATGGTTTATAGCGGGCACATGAAGGAGAAATTTATATTTTAATGAGTTTTGCTAATATCTGGTTCCCTGCGGGATAAAAGCTAGCAATTTTTTTTTTTACTTAATGAAAGGCGCATAGAAGACTGGCAGGGACATAAATATCAGGCAGGAAAAGTTTAGGAAAATTAGGACTCAAAATGTTGTAACCTACAGATATAGTAGAAGCAACATTTATCATGTAAAGGGACATAAAAAATAGAAAATGCACAATATAAAATATCCCATGTTTCATCTCTTTTGTTTAATGATGTCCATCTCATATTACAATTGAAACTAAGAAATATATGTAGAGAACTTCTGTGTGTGTCCTAAGAGAATCGCTATGCCCACTCTCATCACTGACCTTAGCGGCTGAGAGCCAACTGGCTGCAGCATGAACCTCCCCTCCTTAGCGGCTGAGAGCCAACTGGCTGCAGTATGAACCTCCCCTCCTTAGCGGCTGAGAGCCAACTGGCTGCAGCAGGAACCTCCCCTCCTTAGCGGCTGAGAGCCAACTGGCTGCAGCATGAACCTCCCCTCCTTAGCGGCTGAGAGCCAACTGGCTGCAGCAGGAACCTCCCCTCCTTAGCAGTTGAGAGCCAACTGGCTGCAGCAGGAACCTCTCCTCCTTAGCGGCTGAGAGCCAACTGGCTGCAGTATGAACCTCCCCTCCTTAGCGGCTGAGAGCCAACTGGCTGCAGCAGGAACCTCCCCTCCTTAGCAGTTGAGAGCCAACTGGCTGCAGCAGGAACCTCCCCTCCTTAGCGGCTGAGAGCCAACTGGCTGCAGCAAGAACCTCCCCTCCTTAGTGGCTGAGGGACAACTGGCTGCAGCAGGAACCTCCCCTCCTTAGTGGCTGAGGGACAACTGGCTGCAGTAGAAACCTTCCCTCCTTAGCGGCTGAGAGCCAACTGGCTGCAGCAGGAACCTCCCCTCCTTAGTGGCTGAGGGACAACTGGCTGCAGTAGAAACCTTCCCTCCTTAGCGGCTGAGAGCCAACTGGCTGCAGCAAGAACCTCCCCTCCTTAGCGGCTGAGAGCCAACTGGCTGCAGCAGGAACCTCCCCTCCTTAGTGGCTGAGGGACAACTGGCTGCAGCAGGAACCTCCCCCGCCCCTTTATAGCTGTGTGCAGTTGGACAAAAAGATGCTCAGCCCCACCCCTCAGAAAATCTTCAGCCAAATATAGAGCAGAATGATTATTCTCTTTTGTTCTTTGCAGAGTTTTTAAAAGATTCTCCGTTTTAGGAACATGCAGAAAATGCTACAGATAAACTGTTGAGAAAGATTATCTTGTTTCCTGTACATATTCCGTTCTTTTTGGGCTTTCTGTATCCATACAAAAAAAAGCTGAATGCGCCATCCTTAAAATCAATGGGAGTTTAATGCTCCGTCGGCTTCACTCACAGAAATATCACAGTCATGCTGACGGAAGCCAAAAGGCCACAACCTTCATTAGAGCGTGGTCGCTGCTTCGCTCTCATGATTGGCGGTGGACTTGGCTTACAGACTGTCAGTATTACATTGTCATTTTGGAAGATGCTTGAAGGGAACCTGCCATCAGGATATTATACCCTAAAGTAATGTCATGTCTGTAATCTTGCTTTAATGCTGATTTAAATCCATACCTTCATTTTAAAAAAATTGTTTAAAAGAACTGAGAGACCTCGGTGGTTGATACCTTTTAATGGCTAACTGAAAAGATGGTAATAATTGCAAGCTTTCGAGACTACTCAGGTCGCTTCATCAGGCATGGTATAACACAAAATCTTCAGATTTTGTGTTAGGTCTCTTCATCAGGCATGGTATAACACAAAATCTGAAGATTTTGTGTTATACCATGCCTGATGAAGAGACCTGAGTAGTCTCAAAAGCTTGCTATTATTACCATCTTTTCAGTTAGCCATTAAAAGGTATCAACCACTGAGGTCTCTCAGTTCTTTTAAACAATTTTTTTATCTCTACTGGCTAACACGGTACAAAGATATATTTTACTTGTACCTTCATTTTAGAAATCTGTGTTGTTAATTTTAAGGAAATCCGTCTTTGAAATTTTATGCAAATGCCCCATTTAGTGGGGTGGGGACACTGCCCTTGTGGCTATCCTGCTTTCTCTCTATTTCCTCATCTTCCTCTTATTAGTAATTAACAGGCCACTCCTCTTGTCTCATCTGCTTTTCCTAGCAAGATCTCTCACCTGTGCCATCAATGCCCGAGGCGGCACACGCACAGTAAGGTCCTAGTGATGATGTAAGAACTGGACCATCAATCTGTGCATACACCGCTTCAGGCACGGACTGTGCTGGCGAGAGATCTCGATAGGCAAAGCAGATCACTAAGTTATGAGCGACTTGTCATTAACATAAGAGTCCAATAGTCATATATATGACGCCCGTGGTGCACTGTTACTGTGAGTCATTGACAGGAGGCGGGCATCGATGGTGTATAGGAGAGAGGGCAGGAGAGCTGCAATTGCAGCGCACACTCTATTGCATTTGCGATAAATAAATAAATAATAAATATTATTATATGTACAGCAGATAACACAAGATTGACCATTCACAAGAGATGTCACAGCTCACCTCCTCCTCCTGTACAATAACTGATAGCATTTCTATATACAGTAGGTAACACAGGATCCACCATTCACAATAGGTGATATCACAGTTAATGTCCTCCTTTACAATGACTGATGCCACCTCTATATAGAGTAGATAAAACAGGATCCACTATGCACAATAGGTGGTCACAGCTCACCTCCTCCTCCTCTTGTATAATGCCGGATAACACTTTGTTATACAGCAGATAACACAGGATGCACTATATACAATAGATAATGTCACAGCTCACCTTCTCCACCTCCTGTACAATGACTGATTACATCTCTATAGCGCGGAACAGCCAGATCAGATCCCATACTTTTCACTGACGAGGGATAATTATCCCGAAACACCATGTCTGTAAATTGAGGTTCTGATCTGGCATAAATCCTAGGACATATGAAAAGGCTCGTTAAAAAGCCACTTTTGACTTTTAGGATTGCTACTTCCAATAGGTGGCACTAGAGTTTGTCTCCTTCCTCCCTGAAGAGACAATTTGAATACATCTCTATATAAAGTAAATAACACCGGATTTATTCTAAGTGATATCACAGCTCACCTCCACCCCGCTCTTCACAAATACCTTTGCCCTGATGAGATTAAATGCTTCAGTACAGTACATTACATTGTTGCAAATAACCATGTACCCTATAAAAGGTAGGAGTCAAATTTTCACTCTGGCCTTTAGACCCAATATTAAAGACATCTAATATATATTTTTCTTAAATTTGACATTCACAAAAGACATGTGTAAAAAAAAAAAATATATAACTGAAGCACTAGGTCATTTTCTGATGCCACATTGCTTTTGTTGTTTGTTTTTTTTGGGCAATTGCTCTAAGTAAATGTAGTTAGTACACCTGCAGGCTTACGGAAAACTTCACATAATAAATTGTGATATCACAGTGGCTTAAATTGGAATCCAAAGTCAGTTCCGCTACCTTACTATACCTACAGTATTTCTGCCCATGATATATAAAGAACTGGCGCAAAGTGGTTTGAAACCGACGGAGCATTTCACACCCATGTGTGCGTGTAAAACTGAAGTGAGGGGTAGCTCCATGTATTCGTAGAACAGCTGTTTGGCCCATCAGCTGCTGTTGCGCAGGGCTCTCAGCCAAGCCGTATGAGCTGGAATCCTCCGCGCTCACTTGGAACCAAGGTTCGCAGATGCAGCAGCCGGCAGTGAGTCAGCTCCGGCTCCCAGGGAGCTGGGCTGAACCCCCTGCATAGCTACGGGGTCAGACGCAAAGGCTCTCATTACCCACTGTGCCGCTCCAGATGTTATTGAGGAAAGCCATTAGGGGGGTGAATGGGGATTGAGTTTAGAACGGAACACACTGGTCACATTATAACCTTTTGCTGCAGAAACAGAGCCTGCTGGGACGTGCTTGGAGAAGGTTACGCCATGTCCCTAGCTAAATACGACGTCTTCATTTTAATTTGCAAGGTCCAACTACAGAGATGAAGCATGATGCCAGCTGTTAACAATAACTATTGAATACGGACATAAGTTAAACCTCCTCTCATAAATGTAAGACTCGAATCACTGATACTTTGATATTGGTATTACCAGAATAATCTGATATTTGGGAGGAAGGCGGGGTTACACCCGCTCAGAGCTAGATTAGACTTGAAGTCTTCCGATGCACAAGGGTGTAACATTCATAGTTGGTGTGACCAAGACCGGGCCTGTGCAGGAGGGAGGCCCGGCAACACTTTCGCCTATTTCAGCTTGATGTGTGTCCTCAGATGCACAGTCAGCTAAAATATATTGTGGCAAAGAGACCCGTCAGCTCCCTGCATTACAATACACACCGCCTGTCAATCAAAAGCTGGCAGCTAAAGTCGGTGTGCCTGTTACAGGCGGCGCATGGCAGTGACGTCATGTGCTGTGGCAAAGGTGTGCACTTCTCCTACTTGCAGAGCAGGCGGGGACTCTTCTTCCATCACAGGCCCAGGGTCTCCCGATTCCTCTGGGTGACCTCTTCTTTTCGGATTTGCCAATCTAGGAGTGTCTCAGTCAGTCGAAACTCACTCGACGATGAACAGGGCTCTCTAGCGGTCCGGCTCGCTGTCTCTCTCGCAGCTGGCATCCTACTGTACCACCCCGGTGTTGGTCGGGTTGCTCAGATGCGGGATCGTGGTGTCTCGTGGGGTGCCCGGACCGGGTTTGCGGATACTTGGATCCGTGAAAAGGGAGTATTTAAAGGGTATAAGTTTGTGACGCCACCTGTGGGTTGCAGTAATGGGAATACCGCCCCTGCTGTAAGGAGTACCGCGGCAGATGGAGTTAAGCAGCCTGATGTTGGTGGGAAGGCCCCGGTGTTGGTGATTGTTTGGGAGCGCAAGGGATCAGGGTACTCCCTGTGGGTAGTCGTGCTGCAGGATGAAGATTATAAAGTTGCGACGCGCATTGCAAGTTAAACAAATTCTCTGTGTGCCACAGTCACTACGGGGAGCCCGTCCAGGTGTCCGCTCCCACCGGTGTCACTTGATAGTCCGGAGCCCACCTACATGCACAATTTAGTTGTCTGTCTGTGGCCCCGTGGCTTGAAGCTGTAAACGCCCCCCTCACTTTGGTAAAGTGTAGCTGTGCTCTTGAGGGCTGGCACTTGGGACTTCAGTGGGCTGCTTTTGGCTGGTAAACCCTGTCCCCCGCGTTGCACTGATTCCCCCAATCTCTGAGCCCTGTGGAAAGATCCCCGAAGGTCTCCTTTCTCGAGAAGGTCAACTGTCAGGACGTTGAATTTGCTCCTGACCAAGGGTCCTGTACCCCGTTGTGCTCGGTACCGGTCAGTTTCTTTTGGGCTTGCTGGTGCCAACAGTCCTCCTAGACTATGTCCATTGCACCCCTTCCAATGTCACTGCCACTAGTCCCCGACTCCTCTGGTCCTGGACCACCGTCTGCGACCCACCCACCTTCTAGCTCCGCAGGAGCTTACTCTCCCCAGCTCTTCTCTCCTCGAGGGCTCTCACTCAACTCTCTCCTCAACTCAACTACTGTCTCACTTCCCTCCCACCAGTCTGCCTGACCCCTAGGTGGGTGGCCCTTTTCCAGCTAGACCAACCCACTGGTGTGTCTGACAGGTCATGGTGTGAGGTGTTGATTGGGATTTGTGGTGCTGTTGGTAGTGACACCGGTTTCTTAGGAACCTGGAACCATGGGGGAGGGTTAGGCCCTGCACCCTGGGTAAGGATGCAGTACCCTGTGGCACCCTGATTTATTCAAGGGTACCACAGTACATTTTCCCAAAGCACTATTCTCAGACAGACTACAGGCAGCAAATACCAAGGGAGCACGTTTTGGATTCATTGAGTAAACCTCAGTCAATAGCACGTCGGGGACAGTAAGCAAACAGAGGAATAGTAAGGCAATGGTTTGGGGTCAGATAACAATGATCGGAACAGGCAAGACATAAGAACACAGGCCAACAGAATGTATGACAGGCACGGGTCTGGGAGAGTCTGCTCAGCTAAGTAGCTGGGCAACCACTGGGAAGATGGACCACCTGAACAACCCACCACCTCCCAGAATCAGAAAGGACGACTCAGCTGTCATTCAACTTGCCAACACCCCAGCGCACCCAGATACCATAGTCGGCATACAATCCCTCATTGCGTCCTAGACGCACTATTCGGAAGGATGTTTCAAAACCTAAAAACTGAATAAAATACAATATATTTGGCGCATACCACCTTCTTTATTCTTTTGAAGACGCATTTTTGGTAAATCTCCTTTTTGGTTTAGTGTTTCACATACTATTGCATTTTTCTTTTTACTAAAGATACCGTTTCATTTTAAACCCTGATCCCCTGTTCTGACTGTGTAAACTAGAATAAATGTAGGTTCCGGGTGAAGCACGATGGTGTCAAGGCCGAGCAAGATGCGTTCGGGAATTTGCATTACAAACACGTTTGAAAGACCAGAGGGATTTGTCTGCACGTCTTCCAGTAACCGCAGGAAATGCAAGACGATATCCCCTGCAAGCGCCTTCCTCGCCCCACACGGAGGCAGCAAAATGCTCCGTAATGAGATAGCAATTTTATCTTCCATAAAGCAGCCCCATCTGGAGATTAACCCCTTCAAACCCTGATGTGTTTATGCAGCTATGTGTTGGCATCTGCATAAACTGCAGCATCTGGCACCACTAATAATAGGTTTCTCGATAAATTTAATAAAAAGACTGTATTCAGATAGAGGATACGCATAATGTGGATCTTATGTAAGTGTGTATTTGTACAATTGATTACAATTAAAGATGTTGCATATAATGTATATGCTGTACATGTGTTATATGTATGTATATTTATTGTTATACTCTTCAAATATACTCTGAGATTACTTTTTTAATATATTTCACTCACTTTCTAAATGCAAAATACAGCGGCTTTCTAAATGGTCTTCATTATAAAATTTATAATATTTTGCTGCTGTAGAGTCTGTGCAACTTTTCTACATAGCTAGTTGTACTGCTGCTGCTTCTGACTGCTGTGGGCTTAGTATTGACCTCATCTGCTCAATAGAGCGAATCCACTGGAAAATTTGTTGGGAAAGGGGCTTAGAATTAGAGAAGAACATACCCATGGAAGTTCTGCTCAGCGCATACAGGCAAACCATATCTCCACGGGTTCAGACTTGGCCCAAACCACAATGGAAGTCACTGATTGGCAGAGCACATCTCCGCCCACATGCAGCCAGCCATAACTAGATCACTTCTGGTTTTGTTGGGACGGCGATTCCCAGTTTTGTTGGGGGGGGGGGGGCTGTTGCACACTACATCTGATAATGCTGTTGTTACCCCCAGTGTGAGCCGTTCAAACACTGCAAGTGGCTCACTGTGGGCTGAGCACCGAGCGTACCCGAGCACAGCGATGCTCGCATGAGTGAAGTTCATACATAAAGCACCTGAACTCCAAACCCGAACACTGCTTTTTTTTAAAAAAAAAAAAAAAAAGCAGTCGGTGTTCAGCTGAATACAGAACACCGAACTTTGGGTTCTCTGATCTCTACTTAGAATATCTTATAACACCACCTTTGTAAACATAAGGAGATATGCAGGCAGCATGTGTTTGTGGAAAGGGAACAGTAGTAAAGTATTACAATTTTGCTTGTACAAAAGTCCAACACGTTTTACCGGGAGGCCAACACTCTTTTTTTTTTATAACTGAATGTTTTATTAAGATTTTCAAAACAGATACAAAAAAAAATACATGGATGCATGGATATGTCTCACAAACTGTAAACCAGAAATCAGTATCCATATTATCCACTAATACACTGAAAACAGGGAATATGACAAGACGAACAATACAATACTAGACAGGGAAACATAAGGGAGGGGGGATGGATTGGGGAGGGTGAGCATATCAGGCTTCCATCAAGGCCGTACTTCACTGTTATTCTTTGTTGGCCCAATAAGTATCCCAAAGTGACCAAACACTCTCAAAAAGATCTACTGTGTTATTTGACAGGGCAGATAAATACTCCATCCTTCTCACATCTTGGATCCGAGATTGGAGATCGGTAAGTGAGGGTGGATGAGCTAACTTCCAGTTGCGGGCAATCAGACATCTAGCTGCTGTGGTCATGTGTAATAGTAACCGCTTCACTCTTTTCCCCAGCTGAGCAAGTGGTATATTTAATAAATAGAATTTAGGGTCCAGGGGAATCCGAAGATTAGTTACTTTATAAATAAGAGATTGCACCAACCTCCAGAAACACTGGATATTGGGGCATACCCAGAATATGTGCGGTATGTCTCCTCCTGTGGCTCCACACCTCCAACAGTTGTCAGGTATAGCTGGGTTTAGTTTATGTAGTAGTGATGGGGTGTGATACCAATACATGAGTAATTTATACTGATTTTCCTTATAGACATAGCATGAAGATGTCTTAGAGGCCGTATCCCAGATCCGCCTCCACATACACAAGGGAATGGACTCACCAAGGAAATCTTCCCATTTCCTCATATATGTATGATTTGGCTTGTCTTCCGGGCACGGAGCCATTAAAATACGATATATATCGGAGATGAGGCCTTTAGTAGAGGCCCCAGCTCTGCACAATCTCTCAAAAAGTGTAGGGGTGGAGACTTCTAATGAGGCAAAAAGCATACCTCCCAACCGTCCCGGATACAGCGGGACAGTCCCTCTTCTGAGCCTTTGATCCCGGGTCCCGCCCGTGAGGCTGTTTGTCACGGCTCCACCCACCCACTGTAGCCCCGCCTCGCTGTTTCTCCCTTCTACTATTCATTACAGACTCAGAGCCGAGCGCGCACCTACTCCTGTGACTGCTGCTGAGGTATGAATCACCCCCTGCAGCAGAGCGACCCCCCTGCAGCAGAGCGACCCCCCCCTGCAGCAGAGCCCCCCCCCCTGCACCAGAGCCGACCCCCCCCAGTCCCGGAGCCTGCGTTTGTCTGCAGCTGTTCTCTGATTCCCCGTGTGCGGCTTCTCACTGCTGCAGACACGCGGGGAGTCAGGACGCTGAGGAGACCGTGCAATCAGCACTTATCTCCTGCAGATAGCAGTGACAATAACCTATGCAGAGTGACATCTGCAGGCTTCTATTACCGATCAGTGGTCTCCTGCCTGTGGAGCAGAGCTGCTGGGTCCTAGCTTCCCAACAGGTTCAGCTCTGCTTTATCCTGGCTCCTCTACCAGTTAAAGGGAACCTGTCAGCAGAAATTTCACAATAAAAGTAAAAGATTCCCCTCTGCAGCTCCTGGGCTGCTTCTAGAAAGGTTCCTGTTGTTATTGTGCCCACTTTGAGACCTACAAAAATACTTTATGAAGTCTTACCTTTTTGTATGCAAATGTGTTTTTATGGTCACGGGGGCGGGCTGTCTGGCGTCCGTTATTCCCCCTCCTGCCGCTTTACGCAGTCCCCCATTGCTCATTTACATACACAAGGACGCCTTCCTCATGTAACTGTCCTCCCGAAGTTTTGCGCATGTGAACGCTTTTTCAGGTGATTGCGCAGGCACGAGATTATGGGCGGCGCTGTGATTGTCATCAACAGCGTTAACCAAGTACCCGCCCATAATCTCGTGCCCGCACTTTTCCCTCTGACTCCACCGTTATGCGCAAGTGCTGGCCATATGAACCATGTTACCTATTACCGCTTGCACGAGATTATGGGCAGGTACTTGGATGACGCTGCTGATGACAATCACAGCGCCGCCCATAATCTCGCGCCTGCGCAATCACCTCAAAAGCGTTCACACTTTGCACAGTGCTTACTCCCGCGAGAGTGGCACTGGGCATGCACAAAACTTCAGGAGGACAGTTACATGAGGAAGGCGTCCTCATGTATGGAAATGAGCAATGGGGGACGGCGTACAACGGCAGGAGGGGGAATAACGGACGCCAGGCAGCCCGCCCCCGTGACCATAAAAACAGATTTGCATACAAAAAGGTAAGACTTCATAAAGTATTATTTTAGGTCTCAAAGGGGGCACAATAGCAACAGGAACCTTTCCAGAATGCAGCCCAGGAGCTGCAGAGGGGAATCTTTTATTTTTTTTGCTAAATTTCTGGTGACAGTTTCCCTTTAAAGGGAACCTATCAGGTGCAATCTGCACTCAGAGCCAGGAGCAGTTCTGGGTGTATATTGCTAATTCCTCCCTAACTGTCCCTGTATACACTAGCATAGATAAAGGCATCTATAGAAAAAGTATTTTTAAAGAGCTTATATCTTATGCTAATTAGCGCGGGGACTAGTCCCAAGGGCGTTACTTCACTTGGCTAGTCGGCTCATATAGCGTGTTAGTACTCACACAGGGGCGTAATAACATGCTAACATGCTATGCGAGCCGACTAGCCAAGTGAAGTAACGCCCTTGTGACTAGTCCCCGCGCTCATTAGCATAAGATATAAGATCTTTAAAAATATTTGTTCTTGATCTCTTTATCTATGCTAGTGTATACAGGGACGGTTAGGCAGGGATTAGCAATATACACCCAGAACTGCTCCTGGCTCTGAGTGCATATTGCACCTGACAGGTTCACTTTAAAGGGAACCTGTCACCAGATTTGGGGCCTATAAGCTGCGGCCACCACCAGCGGGATCTTATGTACACATTCTAACATGCTGCATACCTCCCAACCGTCCCGGATACAGCGGGACTTTCACGCTTTACGTTGTTTGTCCCGTTGCCATGGGCGGGACGGCCGGCTCCCGGGCTCCGCCCACCCACTCTCTCTCCGCCTCCCTGCTTTTCCCTCCTACCATCCTAGTAGACGTGGCATAGAGAGGAGCGCTGCCTGTGCTGCTGCTGGTACAGTAAACTAATCTCCCCAGCGCTGATTTCCCTCCCTCCCCCCTCACCCCCGGCCGGAGCCTGTCTGTGTGGTCGGCCGGCCGCCTGTCTGTGCGGTCGGCCCGCCACCTGTCTGTGCGGGCGCCCCCCGCCGCCTGTCTGTGCGGGCGCCCCCCTGCCGCCTGTCTGTGCGGGCGCCCCCCTGCCGCCTGTCTGTGCGGGCGCCCCCCTGCCGCCTGTCTGTGCGGGCGCCCCCCTGCCGCCTGTCTGTGCGGGCGCCCCCCTGCCGCCTGTCTGTGCGGGCGCCCCCCTGCCGCCTGTCTGTGCGGGCGCCCCCCTGCCGCCTGTCTGTGCGGGCGCCCCCCTGCCGCCTGTCTGTGCGGGCGCCCCCCGCCGCCTGTCTGTGCGGGCGCCCCCCCTGCCGCCTGTCTGTGCGGGCGCCCCCCTGCCGCCTGTCTGTGCGGGCGCCCCCCTGCCGCCTGTCTGTGCGGGCGCCCCCCTGCCGCCTGTCTGTGCGGGCGCCCCCCTGCCGCCTGTCTGTGCGGGCGGCCCTGCGCCTCATTGTGCGGGCGGCCGGCCGCCTCTCTCTGCGGGCGGCCGGCCGCCTCTCTGTGCGGGCGGCCCGCCGCCTGTCTGTGAAGGCGGCCGGCCGCCTGTCTGTGAAGGCGACCGGCCGCCTCACTGTGGCTGCCTGCGTGTCCGTGCTGGAGGCCCGCCGGCTGCCTGCGTGTCCGTGCTGGAGGCCCGCCGGCTGCCTGCGTGTCCGTGCTGGAGGCCCGCCGGCTGCCTGCGTGTCCGTGCTGGAGGCCCGCCGGCTGCCTGCGTGTCCGTGCTGGAGGCCCGCCGGCTGCCTGCGTGTCCGTGCTGGAGGCCCGCCGGCTGCCTGCGTGTCCGTGCTGGAGGCCCGCCGGCTGCCTGCGTGTTTGTGCTGAATGGGTGTGGATGGGGAGTGGATATGGGCGTGACTGTGAAATGGGTGTGGTTAGGGGGCGTGGCCTAAAAATTTGCCGCGGCGCGCGTAGCGCGCCGCAAGCTTTGTCCCTCTTTTCCTTCTTTAAAAGTTGGGAGGTATGCAAAAAGGGAGTGCATCAGGTGTCTAACTTGTAAATACCGATATTGGGAATTGCCTGGGAGATTAAATTTAGCAGCTATGGTGGCGTATGGGAGAAGGACTCTGGAGTGTGCGTCTACTATGTCAGCAAAGCAAAAGAGTTTCCTGTCAAACCATGTTTTTGTCGTTATACCATGCATACCGTCTAGCATTCTGGGATTAAAAAGAAAAGAAGTCAATGGAGAGTGTTCAGATTTAAGTGGAAACTTCTTGACACAACAGTCCCATATCCTCTTCGTAAAGGCTATAGGGCCCAGGGTATGTGGGTCAGGCTTATTAGATGAGGTGCCCCAAAGGTAGGAGTTAGGGTGTATTGGGGCTAGCCATAACTTCTCTATTTCCATCCATCTAGAGAAGGCACTGCGATTAGACCATGCAGGGATGTGACGTAAGTGTGCTGCCCAGTAGTACTTAGTAATATCAGGGACCCCCAGGGGGAGGCCAACACTCTTAAAGTATAACTTTCACTGGATTTTTTAATTAAACTGAGTAATTTCTTTAATTGTTGCTGCTCCACTGACTCTGGAACAGGTTTTCTTTTTCTTATGGTCCCATCCATTCCCAGGTTATGCCCCCCCCCCCCCTTCCCCTTTTAACTGGAAGTAAAGAAGCAAATTTTCCCTTTTAAGGTGTGTACCAGTGTCAGACTTGGCAGTAGGAGCCCACTTGTAACATTGACTATGGGGGCTCACTGCTCAATTAAATGAAAATATTGCATTCACACATTTACCTATGCTTTTATATAGTAATATACTGGGTAGTTTGTAAAATAAATGATGAGATGCTGTCTTTGTCTCTATATATAGGGAAACAAGTGTATTGGGCCAACTACTAATCATGTTTGGGGGGTAAGTGACATACTATTGCAAAGGGGCCCACCAGAGGATTCTCCGGTTCTCCTGCGGGCCAGTCCGAGCATGTGGGTACCACAGAACTTCTATGTGGGTGTGGCTGTGTTTGGATTAGCCACTGCGAGGAGAAGAAACAAGTTCTATGGTATACGCCCATTTGGTTGAAGAGAAAATGTTCAGATTTATTTCTTGGGGGTATAACTTTAGAACGGAGGGGCGCCGAATTAAAAAAAGAAAAAGTTCCTGAATCAGTGGACTACAACGCCATTGTTATTCCAGTGAAAGGTCCTCTTAAAGAGTCAAGTCAGAAATCAGGAGTATGTTGCCTACTGTATGTATATCTGGGTCTGAAAATGAATGAAGCAAAACATGCTCATACTTTGTGCTGCTTTTTAAACTCAGGTTTCAGATTATTTTTCTGAAAAGACACCAATGTTTGTACATTAGGAATAGCAGTATTTCTCACCATTACGTAACTTTACTGCTGGTTTTTTTTCTTTCTTTTTTTTTTTCTCCAAGGTTCCCTCCTCTATTGGTTTTATCTCTAACCAGCATTGGACTGGCTACCGGACGAATCTCCAGTATTGCCAGGCCTGGATTCTGGTACCTGCACTGCACTCCGGAGCTGTCACCTGAGCTCTGGCGTGCAGCCTAGACTGTACCGCGAGCGCCGAGTGATTGATTCCCTGGCGCATGCGGTTCAGTTCATGACAGCTGCAGACAGGCCGGGCTGATCTCCGGAGTTCAGGTGAGAGCATCGGAGATAACCCTGGCTGTCTGCAGCTGACATGAACTGGACCGCAAGCGCTGGGGAATCAATCACTCGCCGCTCGCGGTACAGTCTCGGCTGCACGCCAGAGCTCAGGTGACCACTCCGGAGGGCAGTGCAGGTACCAGAATCCAGGCCTGGCATTACTGGAGATTCTTCCGGTAGCAAGTCTGACGCGGTCTCTAACTGATTGTTTTTGCCCAAACATTGATCCAGTGTGGACAGAGACTAACTTCTGTGACGTCTGTAAGGCTATGTGCACATGCGGCAGAAATTTTCTGCACCAGATCTGCTCGCTGTGGCAAAAAAAGCATCAAAGGCAAAAAAAGCGTCAAAACCACATTTAGTTTTGGTGTGGTTTTGACGAGGTTTTGATGCGGTTTTTTTGGGCCATCAAGAAAGTCAATTAATTGAAGTGAATGGATGAAAATCCTCTGCTAAACCTGACCAATAATTGACACGCTGCAGATTTTTTCTTTGTCAAAATCTGCACCAAGACCGCACAGAAAAAAAACGCACTGTATGCACAGCAACTCTAAAATGTCATAGACTTTGCTGGCTTCATGAGAGGCATGCAGATTTTGATGCAGATTTCTGAAAAACTGGGTCAAAAACCGCAGCGTGTGCACAGGGCCAAATACATGCACGCATAAAATAAGAGATGCGGCTCTCCATTCTCTAGAACACCAAAGTAAAAGTTTAGCCAGCAATACTTCAATGGAGAAAACCACATGGAAGACCTCTTACATGGATAAACTGATTAAATAGCTTTCAGAGAACCCCCCCCCCCCCCCTTTCCTGAAACATGGGGATCTCAGAAGTGAGAAGTTAGTAAATTACTCATATAAATAGTGACTACCATGGGTGTAATAAAATAATAAATAAAAAAAAATCTGGGTCTAGCTCAGATAAAACAGATGATATTCTGATGGACAAAAAAATTGTTATAGGAGCACTCAATCTTGAATCACACCACAAGTCAAAAGCACTATTTGAGTTGTAGGTATCTGATATTCATACTGGGTACTTGGACAATTCAGATTAGATTTAGTCATGCCTGATTGCTTCAGTAACCTTTTTTTTTTTACTGTATGATGCAAATTACTTTACATTATGTGAGATTCTTTTTAGCCTCTTGTATGATTAGATACAGGTCCCTTCCATCCTAGTTCCTTCACTTTTCATTCTAAAATGTCGCTAAACTTTTCTGCTTCCCTCTAAGCCTCTGTCCATTATATATCTTATTTATCAAACTCAGAAATGCACCTGCGGCCTACATATATTCCTGCCTAGTGGTTAATCTTCAAATTTCCATAATTCTTCTTACTGCGCTTGACAAAAACGGGTTTAAGATCAATCTTCCTATCAGGTAACTTTTTTGTTTTTATCATCATTGTATCCTAAGTTCACAGAAATGTTTTGGTGTGGGTAGTGGGATTTTTTTTTATTAAGCAATGGGAAAAAAATACTGCAATGAAACCGCAAAAAGGCAATTTTATATTTACTGTTTTACATCACTAATAGCCTAAGTACTGAATTTTTAGTATGAAATCTAATTAATTTACATTAAGTTAATTAGTTGACTTAAAAAAAACTTTCCCCTACAATACATGTAAATGGAGACTGTCATTTCAGGAGATCTTGTGACAATGTCTTTCTCCATTTAGCTCCTTTCTCCTCTTCATACAACTTCATAAGCACCCACTGCCATTTGCAATCTTTATAATAGTACAGGCTGTATTCACAGAAGACACCACTCAGAAGAATAATCAACAACAAAATACGGGCTTCCTTGAAAAAGCGCTGGTGGCGAAACGCGCGTCGGATTTTGAGCGGGAGTCTCCACTATGGGTAAGGTCCACTTGTTTGGGCCACTTTAACCTGGTGATGTAGGGGCAACCTCCGATACTGAAGTAAAACATTTATACAGATAGGCTAATTGCTATTCGCCCATTGGTTTACTTGTGGCCAGTAATCTACATACAATTACCTAGTATTTTTCCTGCTCCCGCCCCTTTATTTAATTTTTATGTCTTAATAAACATTTTTGATATGTTCATTAATATGTTTGGATTAGTTATCTGTTTTTTGCTATAACTCATATTTTGTCGTTGATTATTCACAACAGACATTGTGATGCTAGCCACTATGTACGGGTAGTACAAATGGTAGAGTAGTCAGGAAAGCTGGGGTCTTATAACAGGAGGACACATATGGACACAGAGAGCACACACAGGTGTAGTGAGATCACGATCCGAGGGTCAGAATTCCAGGAAGGCACGTAATGGATTCAGGGAGAAAACGGAGACGTGGTCAGTTAACGGTCCGAGGTCAAAAGCCAGGAAGTCACGAAAAGAACAGAGAGCAGGCAGAGATGAGTCAAACAACAGTCCGGGTCAGGAAACAAAGATCAGAGCACAGGCAGGAACACCTCGCAGAACCAGCATGGAAGCCTGCACTGTCAATCAACCTGCCAGCCAGTAGCCCAGGAAAACACAGCAGAGAATCTCCAAGTGTGCAAAATGCTCTGCACAGAGGAATAGTGACCGACAGCTTTTGTGTGTGAATTGAAAATATGGAGAATTATCAGTCCAGGAGGAGAGAAAAGCAGATTTGATCAGAGAATACAAAATTGCTTATTTCCATGTGTCCTATTGAGTTATGAAAAAAACAAACCATGGTAACGCTTTAAGGTCTATGGATAGGATACCCTACAACTGATAAAATTAAATGGATCTGGTAATGTTGCCAGCACTTTCATCCTTTCCGACCCAATTAGCCAAAGACCATTTCACTTGGGTAGATACCAGATATGCCCGTGACAATCTACCGAATTAGTTTCCTGAGTGAAGCTGTGTATGGCTGATGCCATAAGTATGTACATTGGCACAGTTAATTTTAAGAATAAACTCGTGATTCAGAATCGGCATCTTTAAGATGTGATAAGTATAAAAAATGCAGCCCATTACATTTACTATGGGCTTATTTATTAAACGTTAGATGATCTATTAAACGTTAGATGATCTTAGATGGAGTTTTCTTCTATACTGTTGCCCTTGGTTCAACATATCCTCGAATGTATGACCTGAAATTATCAGCTTTGCTAAACAAAAGAAATGATTTTCCCTGCTCAGAGACATCTCAGGCCTAGTCACAGCTGGAACTCCCGTCCTAGCCTAAAGATGCCTGGGGTTTAATCTTTTGCTTGCTCTCTATTGTTCAGCAAAAAAAAGAAAAATTCAAGTAGTATGTAATTCAACTTAAATAAATTGGCCTCACTCTACTATTTATTCTATTTCTTGCAGTCATTTTAGTGATTTTACCATTGTCTTTTGTGGTACCGCCATGGGGGCCAGCGTGAACCAGTTTTATGCTAACTTCTCCTTGGGCTGTTGGAACTACAAAATGTTTTCCTTCTGCGGAATAAATTTAATTTCCTTATGCAAATTGTCTTCTGAGGTTGGAGAGAACGTATTTTACACCCACTAAATGAGAAGATACCAAAGTATTTGGCAAAAACATTACATTTTATCATTAGGAGCTGAGAAATAACAGTGAGGGGCAACCTCAAATGCCTTGCATTAAGCTAAAATCAATATAAGCTGCTAGTCCCCAAAAGTAAAGAAGGAGCACAAATGACAATGACAATTATACCCTTTCAGTACATGTAATTATAGTGATGTTTTCAAAATACTGTGACACTTAAAAGGCTGGTACTTATAGTAGTGATGTGCTGGAAGATACTCCCCCTCAATTGTTTCCCGCCACTAAATTCGAAAAGTGATTTAGGCAATGTGCGCACTAGAAAATGGACTTTTCTTAAGAAAAATCCGCACCCTCTGGTAAAATACCGCACCTGCGGCAAAAACCACGGTAAAACCGTACCCGCGTTTTTGTCGCGTTTTTGCCACGGGTTGGTCCCTGCGTTTTTTTTACCATTTATCTATGGCAAAAACCACAGGTACCTGCAGAAAAAAGTGACATGCACATTCTTTTTGCTGCAGAAATTCTGCAGCAAAACCTGTAGGGGAAAAAAATCGCAGTGTGCGCACATCATTTGTATTACCAAAGATTTTTCTGCGGAATGACTGCAGAAAGGTTATGAACATTTTCTGCAGCAATTCATGCAGCAAAACCGTGGCAAATCCACGGCAAAAACCGCAGCTTGCGCACAGGGCCTTAAGGTGTTGCTTTCTGTCTAGTTTGACATGTTTACACAAAAGTATGATGAAGAGGATTGCCATGACAAATATCGCAGGTTTCACTTCCTCTTGATTACTTATACGTCTGAAGATGGGGATATTGAACCATGTTGTGATTGGGCTTAGGGCTCGCGTGACGTAACAACCTCAACCGAGACCCAGGAGAGCGAGTGTCGACACCGCTGGAACATTGCTGACATCAGAGGTAAGCTTTATTTTAACAAGGGCAAACATGGGGAATAAGAAGGTGTTTTTTTTTCCAAATAGTGAACAACCCCTTTAAGAAGGGAGTGGTTTCTTCAGCAACTCATAAATATCAGTGGAGGGAAACACATACAGTGGTACCTCGCTTAACGAGTAACCCACTTAACGAGAATTTCGCTTAACAAGCAAAGCTTTCTGTAAATTTCTAACCTGCTTTACGAGAAAGCTTTGATGGACGAGCAAAATCCTCACTGCACACACATCCGGTTTCGTACATCCACCGCGCTCTAACCCGCACTTGCAGTCCACACAAACACACACATGTACGCACAAACACACACGCACGCACACACATACAGTATTATGCTCACCTTACCTTCCGTTCCACCGCCGGCCTCATGGTTCTTGTAGTTCCCGGGTACATTGCGGCAAACTATAAGTACCATGAGACCGGCGGTGGAACGGAAGGTAAGGTGAGCATATAATGTGTACCTTCCGTTTCATCGCCGGCCTCCTGGGTCCTGTAGTTCGCTGCTCCGCTCCACTCCAGGCACAGGCATCCATAGCGACGAAGCAGGAACTTCCTGGTTCCTGTCACCACTACTCAAAGGCAGCGCGCTGGCCAATCAGAAACAAGCAGCTCTGCCTTTGACGTCAGCGCTCTGGCAGGAAGTTCCGCCCTCGTCGTTATGGTTACCCGATACATGGCCCGCACCGGAGAACAGCAAGTCCCAGGAGACCGGCGATGGAACGGAAGGTAAGGTGAGCGTATAATATGTGCATGTGTGCTTGTGTGTTTGTGTGTGTTTGTACATGTTTGTGTGTGTTTGTGCATGTGTGGAATGATAGAATAGGGGACCAGGATGGGACATTTAACACGTTGTGGAACTAATTGTTTGCATTGCAATGATTTCCTATGGGAAATCTTGCTCTGCTGAACGAGTAACTTGATTAACAAGCACAGTCCCAGAACGGATTGTTCTCGTTAACCAAGGTTCCACTGTATAGCCATAGTTCCTACTTATCTGACATACAAATACAGCGGAACCTTGGATTAGGAGCATAATTGGTTCCGGGAGAGTGCTTTTAAACTAAGTTACTCTTATATCAAAGCGGATTTTCCCATAGGAAATAATTGAAACACAGACAATTCATTCCACAACCCAACAATATTTGCTGTATTTATACAAACTTATTGTAATTTGCTCTTCTTGCAAAGCATTGCTCTTAAAAAACCAAGTTACAAATTTGTAAAAAGCTTTGCTTGTCTTGCAAAACGCTCTCAAACCCAGTTACCCTTAAACCAAGGTTCCACTCTAAAGGGAAAAATGAACTATGTTCACTTCATGGGGAGTCCTGGAAGTGAAAATGGCACCTATAAGACATTTATAACAAATCCATTCAATGTGCTATGTATTTCAGATGGTAATACCCCTTAAAGGCATTTTACTGGCTTGCAATATTGATGACCTAGCCATAAGATAGGTCCGTAATGCAAGAGCTGTGGGATCCAAAACCCTGCACCATCAGGAATCAACTAACCTCCGGTGGTGGCTATATGAAAATGATGCCCCAGCTTCATGCACTGTTTAGTGGCAGCAGCTGGTACTGCAACACAATCTCCTATTCTGCTCTGCACGCTGTATACATCCATTGATGAAGCGTATAACAGCTGATCGGTGGGGGTGTTGCGTAACCCCATTATTTTATATTGATTACAAGTGGTGGCAGAAACTATTTGCAAAACTATGATCCATTTGCTAGTCAGTAATCTGTTACTGCCGGATGGGAGGCCTGCAATTCTCACTTCCCGGTATGCCTTGTTACACTCTTCATTAGCCGGACTGATGTGACGTCTTGTGTGCGTCATGCAGCAATGATGACATTGTGTAAACCCTGGCTTATCAAAGGAGAAGCTGGGAGAGCCAGGAGGTAAAGTCATTTGCAGGCCTTCTGTCCAATGGTCTCCGATTACTGACCTGGCTGATAGACCAAATTCCTCCAAATCAATTCTTCCATCTCTATAACCCATCCTAAAGCGGGCTTTACACGCTAACGAGATGTCGTTGGGGTCACGGAATTCGTGACACACATCCGGCCTCGTTAGCGACGTCGTTGCATGTGAAACGCACAAACAACCATTAACGATTAAAAATACTCACCATATCGTTGATCGTTGTCCAGTCGTTGTAATCCCAATTATCGTTCCTGTTGCAGGACGCAGGTTGTTTGTCGTTCCTGCGGTAGCACACATCGCTATGTGTGACACCGCAGGAACGAGGAACCTCACCGTACCTGCGGCCGCCCGCAATGAGGAAGGAAGGGGTTGGGCGGGATGTTCAGCCCGCTCATCTCCGCCCCTCCGCTGCTATTGGGCGGCCGCTTAGTGACACCGCTGTGACGCCGAACGAACCACCCCCTTAGAAAGGAGGCAGATTGCCGGCAACAACGACGTCACTAAGCAGGTAAGTCCGTGTGACGGGTGTTAACGATGTTCTGCGCCACGGGCAGCGATTTTCCCATGACGCACAACCGACGGGGGCGGGTGCTTTCACCAGCGACATTGCTAGCGATGTCGCTGTGTGTAAAGGCCGCTTTAGGATAGGTAATAAATATAATAGTGTTATATTTTTGTGTGCAGAAATAGTACAACAAGCAGGACTTATACCTGCCATCGAAACTTGCGACTCATGATCAAGCTCTTTAATGTAAACAGAGTCCATCAGCTTGGATCCATTGGAATACTGATCTGTCATAGGGTCTTGGCTGAATATATTATATTTTTTATTTTATTTTTATTATTAGTCTGTAAACATTTTAATCCTTTTTTTTTTTTTTTTATATATTTCTAAAATAGATTTTACTGTCAGCAAAAATGGCTGCCAAGTTAGATTGGTCCAAAGTATTAAAAAAAATGTTCAATTCCCTAAAGGGCAACATTGCAACCAAATGATTTTGTCCAATGTGGATTATAGAAAAAGAACGATTTTACGAAGCCATAGTCAGCAAACATTTTTTCTAGAACAGAGGAATAACGATAGTATAGGAGAAATGGAGAAATATAAGGATTCAGTAAACACGACGTCCCCAGAGTGTAAATGAAACTATATCAAGTAATGGAGTGTCTCCCCTAACAATGAGGATTGCATTCTGCCTGCTCCAGCCCGAGATCCTCGTGGCTCAGTACACCCCTCCAGCAGTGTTCATATCCTGCAGCTACCTCCAGGTTGTGCCCATCAATATCTCACACACATCAGCGAAGCCAGCAGACTTGGGGGGATTAACCCCTGACAGCTGAGACGGAACAGAATTTATTAGGATTCCAAATATTCCTCATGTGCTATGCCGGTTTCTACGGTAAACCTTAAGTTTACAATGCTCTGGCATCTGGCGCTACCAATATCAATGAGTGGCAGCGACAAAACCAGTTTCAGATTGCCAACATACACTTGCGTTTTAGCTTTTGTGTTCCAACTGTAATTTATGGGTGCTCTTGGTTTCTACTGAACTGAACCTGGATCGCGAAGAACACCGGATGATCGATGAAGGTCAGGGCATAATAGAAACCGAATGATGCAGGGGCCCATCTTATTTTGTCAGTTACAAATTCCATTTAATATTTTCAAGATTCGTACATTCCTTTCCTTTGAAGCTGCAAAAACTCTAGTACATGCCCTTACTATCTCCCGCCTGGACTACTGCAACCCCCTGCTCTGTGGCCTATCTTCAAACAGTCTCGCAACCCATCAATCTATTCTAAACTATGCTGCCCAACTAATCCACCTGTCCCCCCCCCCCCCCCGCTACTCCCCGACCTCTCCTCTCTGCCAATCCCTTCACTGGCTTCCCTTTGCCCAACGACTCCAGTTCAAAATCCTAGCCATGACCTACAAAGCCATCTGCAACCTGTCTCCTCTATACATCTGTGACCTAGTCTCCCAGTACTTACCTGCACGTAACCTCCGATCTTCACAAGATCACCTCTACTCCCCTCGTATCTCCTCTTCGCATAATCGTATCCAAGATTTCTCCCATGCCTCCCCCATACTCTGGAATGCTTTTCCCCAACATATCAGACTCTCGTACTGTGGAAATCTTCAAAAGGAAACTCAAGACCCACCTCTTCTGCCGAGCCTACAACCTGCAGTAACCCTCAATCCTCCATAGTGCCTCACGACCATCTCAACCCTCACCTACTGTATCCTCACCCATCCCTCGTAGACTGTGAGCCCTTGCGGGCAGGGACCTATCGCGTTCTGTACCGGTCTGTGCCTTGTTTTGTTTGTTTGTTTATTGTACTTGTCCCTATTATGCATACCCCTTTTTCACATGTAAAGCGCCATGGCACAGTTGGCGCTATAATAATAATTTACTTCCCAGAAAAAAGTATAGTCCTGCTCCTATGCATATAGTGCTTGCTTATTCAACCTATTTGGTCACAGCTGAGAAAATAAAGGAAACCTTTTCAATAATCATTTTTTTGCCCAATTTCCTTTGCCAAGATCTCTTCTGCACAATATATAGGCGGTGAATATGCAAATGCAGCAAAGCCAAAAAAGCACAGACCTATAGCTTGGCACTGGGCGGCAATAGTGGGAGAGGTGCTGTTCTCTCATGTCCCAGCAGGCTACATGAAAAATGAGGTTCTGGCAATGTGTGTGGATTTTCACTAGTGGGGCGATACGCCCTTGCAGGCCGCATGATTCCAATGGCTTCGGCTGGCCAGGACCAGATGTGTACCCATTCAAGAAGAGAGACTACCAGCTCTTTAAAAAAAAAAGTCCTTTATTGGCAACTATGTACATAAGATAGTGGGCAGACAACGTCTTATATGTTTCATCGACACAGAGCCACTTTAGACACACTTCTCGGTCCCAGCAAGGTTGCTCCTGTCCCCACTGTTCTGGTTTGTTTCACCACAACCCAACCTAGCACCATGAAACAGTTTATGAAAGTAATTTGCTCTTTCCATGGTTCTGTGTCGGATTCTCCTTGTAGAGGAGAGAGTCTGCCAATATGGCTGGACGCAAGCTTCCAAGCTTTCTGATGCCTAGGGAACTCCTGCCCACGGCACTCCTTCACTTCACATTCTAGTTGATCTTGGCCTATTACATTGAGAAGCCATAAGCTATGAGGCCTTTCTGCTATATATCCCTTCTCCAAACCCTTTTAATTGGGCCACTCTGTTCTGCGGTCAGTCCTTGGACCTGACGCTGTTTTTCACGCTGAATCTCTACCACTCTCCTTATTCTAGATTTGTCCCTCGGGATCACGCTATTATTGCTTCGGCCTCCTTTTTTTTCTTTTTATCCCCACTGCATACGGCCTTGATGATCCTTCAGACCATAGGTCTGTATGGGTCACTCACTGGGCTCTATCTGATGTTCCACAGTTAACCGTCACCCGTCACTTACCCTAAATCCTATCCACTCCTCTATGGGCTAGTCCCAACTATTAACTACTTGTAACCCTACTGTCAACCTAACCCCTAAAGCACTACTACACATTATATCACAATTCACATGACACATTACTTCCACCATGACACAAGACATGATTCACAATGTGATTTGGTGTCTTTAGGTGGAACTCACAGCAAGTCCATCTCCTTACACATGGACCTGTTGGAATGGCTGCCTTAGTGCCATAATACTGTTTATCCTGAACTTACTGGTCCATTAGAAGGGTTGTTTCATCATGTTCATAAATGGTTAGAATTGCAAGATGCTTATAAAAACAACTTTGCAATACATGTCTTATTAAATATTATCTCCGTTCTCAAGAGCAAAGGGATTTTCAATTTTAGAGTTTTAAAGCTCGTTGCCAAAGTTATTGTCCACCTCTGCAGTCGCAGGTTTTTTCGGCAAAGAGTGCGCTTGCAAGTACTGCTCTAAAGCTGCCTGTATCCGTCTAGCTTTATTGTCCAGGGCTGTGTTTCTCCTATAATTGAGTTGGGGCGCTAGGCTTGGCCATCACACCAACTCGAACTATCAATTTTCTTGAACCCACTTCCTCTTGGCAAACAGATAGTCGGAGGAATGGTGGCATGGAGAACAAACATAAGAAAACCCTTTTAACAGGATGTCACAAGCAGGACAGGAATGCATTATAGGGTTATATTTAATTAAAGGGAACCAACCACCAGGATTTTGCTAGATGAAGTAAAGGCAGTGCCGTACTGGCACTAGGATGCTGTATCCAAGCATACCTTATATTGAAAGATCGGATGCATGGTTGCTGAAGTATCTGTAATCAAAGTTCAAGAAATGCATTGCACCTTTGATTGACGTGTGGGTCGGGTCCTTGGCGTATATTCCTCCTCCTGTGTTTTGTATCGCATGCCCCTTTTTTTTATTTAAATATTGTGCCACGCCGCCATTGCTGCTGTTGGTGACGTGCACATTGCCACAGTAAAGAGGTCTTCATTAAAATGGCACCGGAGCCTGCGCATGCATGTTCCGCAATCTCAGGTGCCATTTTATTGAAGACACTGCGAAGAAGACTGAGCGGCAGGGGCGTGTGCACAGATTGAAAAAAAAAACAAAAAACTTACAACGTGCCAATACCGCTCATAGTCTTTTCCATAGTGTCTTCAATAAAATGATGCTGGAGATCGCGGTAAGTGCATGCAAGGACTCCGGCGCCATTTTAATGAAGACATTGGCGCACGCACCGCCAACAGTAGCAATGGCAGTGTGGCGCGATATTTAAAGAAAAGTGGGCATGGCATGGAGGACGCAGGAGAAGAAATATACACTGAGGACCCAAGCCACAAAGGCCCACACCCGATGCACACGTCAATCAAAGGTGCAGTGCATTTCTGGAACATTGATTACAGATATTTCACCAACCAAGCATCTGATCTTTCAACAAAAGGTATGCTTGGATACAGCATCCCAGTGCCTGTATGGCACTGCCTTTACTTTGTATAGCAAAATTCTAGTGGTTGGTTTCCTTTAAGGGTAATGGGAATGACAATCTGACTGAATGTAATAACTGTCATTATTGGTTACATAACAGGATCAGGATCTAGGCACCACTGTCCTGACTGGCACATAGTAGAATCAATATATTCACGGAATATTATAAAATTTGACACAAGACAATGACTTAGGGTTTTCAGACAAGAGGTGTATTCTTTAAGGGAGAAATACTCTTACTTTATTAGACCACAAAGTCTGGCGTGCACGCTGCACCTAGCACGTGCATTCAGTTTCATTGTCTCTCACATGACATATTAAAAGTGAAAAACGTCTTGTCTGTCAAGCTAGCAGTATCAATTATAACAAGTTTTCCCCGGTTTCATTCTAAATGTTACTACTTTTCAGCCATTTCCATATTTTATTCTATCAGGGACAGTAAAGAATCATTGCAGGATGGGAACTTGAGGCCTTAAAATGGTATGCGGTTAGAAGTGATTTACATTTATTGTTCTCCGTAGACCATATTTCACAGAGATCCACATAGTAGGTGGAAGATTGGAAGATTTCTATATGAATTAGTTTCTAATCATTTTTTCTTGGGCTAAGTAGTACCTGATATTTGCATGAATATAAAAGTTAAAGGAAAGACCTATTGTATTTGGGCATATATTGGTCTGTACTGTACAGTGCCTTGAAAAAGTATTCATACCCTGTGAACTTTTCCACATTTTTTCATATTATACCCACAAATTTAAATATACTTTAATGGGATTTTATGTGATATACCAACACGAAGTAGTAGTATCAATAATTCTTGTTATACTGCACAAAATCAGGCATTTTTAGCATTATAATCAGGTCTATAATCAACCAAATACACCAAACAGGTGATAATAATTAGAGATGAGCAAATTTTTACTTGTTTTTTGGATGCCACACTACATCTGATAACGCTGTTGTTACCCGCAGTGCGAGCCGTTCAAACACGTTTAAAAAAATTGGTGTTTGGCCAAAAGCTGAACACCGAACTTTGGGTTCACTCATCTCTAATAATGATCATCAATGTCAAAAAGCAGGCCTTTGCGAGTAATAGATCTGGAGTGACAAAGACTTCAGATCTACAAATAGCTCTTCATATCCGTGGAAACTTTTACAGCAGCGCAGCCAACACCGTGGTTTTTTCATTATCCCCAAATCCATATCCGTGGAAATGCTGATTTCCCAGTAATGGAGCAACAGACTGGTCATGTAAACATATTTCTACACTTGTCTTTGAAGAGGCTACATGCACATATAATTATTTGCAGGACTAAAGGGAACCGGGCAGCAAGGATCAGACACTGGTTGCATAATTTCAGCTATATTATTTATATATATATATATATATATATATATATATATATATATATATATATATATATATATATATATATATATATATATAAATATATTATTTTTTTTATTTATTTTTTTTTTTGCTCAGTCAGACGGGGCCAGTACGGCTTCTTTGTGGAGTGCGCTCGTGGAACAACTGGTCTCTCCCGACTTAAGCGCATACAAGGAGACCGGTTGGCCATTAAAAACAGTTGGGGAGAAGCTGCCGGGGACCTTACTGTCTGACTAGTCTCCCATGTGGGTCAGTTCCCGTCAGCTTTTATAGTACGTTTTTCTCTGACTCAGAAACATTGCACTGTTTCTAACATACAGGTGCACCTGAATAAATTAGAATATAATAAAAAAAGTTAACTTATTTCAGTAATGCAATACAAAAAGGGAAACGCATATTATATAGTCATTACACACAGAGAGATCTATTTTATGTGTATATTTCTGTTAATCTTGATGATTATGGCTTACTGTCAATGAAAGCCGAAAAGTCATTAGCTCAGAAAATTAGAATATTATATAAGACCAACTGAAAAAATTATTTTTAGAAATGTTGGCGTCTACTGAAAAGTCTGAAAAGTAAATGCCTCAATACTTGGTCCGAGCTCCTTTTGCCTGAATTACTGCATCAATGCGGCGTGGCATAGAGGCGATCAGCCTGTGGCACTGCTGAGGTGTTACGGAAGTTCAGGTTGCTTTGATAGCCGCCTTCAGCTCGTCTGCATTGTGGGGTCTGGTGTCTCATAGATTCTCTATGGGGTTTAGGTCAGGCGAGTTTGCTGGCCAATCAAGCACAGTGATATTGTGGTTATTAAACCAGGTATTGGCACCTGTCCACACTGCCAAAAATACCAAGTCCTGCTGGAAAATGAAATTTGTATCTCAAAAAAGCTTGCCAGCAGAGGGAAGTATGAAGTGCTAAAAAATTTGCTGGTAGACAGCTGCGTTGACTTGGGTCTTGATAAAACACAGTGGACCTACATCAGCAGATGACATGGCTCCCCAAACCATCACTGATTGTGGAGACTTCACACTAGACCTCAGCAGCTTGGATTGTGGCCTCTCCACTCTTCCGCCAGACTCTAGGACCGCGATTTCCAAGTGAAATGCAAAATTTACTTTCATCTGAAAACAGCACCTTGGACACTGAGCAACAGTCCAGTTCTTTTTCTCCTTGGCCCAGGTAAGACGCTTCTGGCGTTGTCTATTGGTCATGAGTGGTCAGACACAAGGAATGTGACAGTTGTAGCCCATGTCCTGGATAAGTCTGTGTGTGGTGGCTCTTGAAGCACTGACTCCAGCAGCGTCCACTCCTTGTGTTGTGCATCTGCCCCAAATTTTTGAAAGGCCTTTTCATAACAAGCCTATCAAGGCTGTGGTTATCCCAGTTGCTTGTGCACCTTTTTCTACCACACTTTTTCCTTCCACTCAACTTTTCTTTAATATGCTTGGATACAGTACTCTGTGAACAGACCTTTTGTGGTTAATTTTTCTAATTTCTGAGAAAATGACTTTTGGGTTTTCATTGGCCGTAAGCCATTATCATCAACATTAACAGAAATAAACACTTGAAATAGATCCCTCTGTTTGTAATGACTCTATATAATGTGTTTCATTTTTTTGTATTGAATTACTGAAATAAATTAACTTTTTGATGATATTCTAATTTATTGTTGAAATTATGCAGTCAGTGGCTGATAGTAGTGATGATTGAGCACTGCCATGCTTGGGTGTTCGAGACTTGTAACAAGTGGTTAGATGCACGGATGGGAGAGACTCAAGTACCAAGTATAATGGAAGCCAATGAGGAATGCCAGCATTTTCCAGTAAGATTTCCATGAAAAGTACTTGAGTCCCCCATTGACTTCTATTACATTTGGGTACTCAAGTCGCAACTATCCGAGCGTCCAACTGTTGCTTATGAGTACTGAGCACCTGAGCATGGTAGTGCTCGCTCATCGCTAGTTACGAAAACCAAGCACCTGAGCATGGTAGTGCCCACTCATCACTAGTTACGAGTACCGAGCACCCGAGCATGGTAGTGCCCACTCATCACTAGTTACGAGTACAGAGTACCCGATCATGGTAGTGCCCACTCATCACTAGTTACGAGTACCGAGCATGGTAGTGCTCGCTCATCACTAGTTAGGAGTACTGAGCACCCGAGCATGGTAGTGCTCGCTCATCACTAGTTAGGAGTACTGAGCATCCGAGCATGGTAGTGCCCGCTCATCACTAGTTACAAGTACTGAGCACCCGAGCATGGTAGTGCTCGCTCATCACTAGTTACAAGTACATTGATGAAGCGTGAGAGTAGAAAGAGACCGCACTCAATCCGCTGTGAAGGATTTCTTTATTCAAACACGTGCAGAGTGGAGGGCTGGAGACACACTGTGAGCTGGCTCCTCAAGAATGGACGACAGCTGTTTCGCCCAAATTGGGCTTCCACAGGTGGACCTGTGGAAGCCCAATTTGGGCGAAACAGCTGTCGTCCATTCTTGAGGAGCCAGCTCACAGTGTGTCTCCAGCCCTCCACTCTGCACGTGTTTGAATAAAGAAATCCTTCACAGCGGATTGAGTGCGGTCTCTTTCTACTCTCACGCTTCATCAATGGACTTTGTCTTATGACCAGCACCCCGCTTTTGGATTGTCGGACCCTCCAGGCTCTCCACCCGAGCACAGGCACAGGCGGTACCGCAAGCGATATTGCAGGTAATCTGCGGTGGTGCAGGACTTTGCTTCTCTCCTGCTTTATTATACTAGTTACAAGTACCAAGCACCCGAGCATGGTAGTGCTCACTCATCACTAGGTACGAGTACCGAGCATGGTAGTGCCTGCTCATCACTACCTGATACATGCCACCCATGGTTTGGGCTTCATGTGTCAGCTGTCAGGTTCTCTTTTAACACTGGCGTAACATTTCCCTTTGCTGAATAGAAATACCAGTAGACTAGCACGTGACCATTGAGGCAAATGATTGGTTGTAAACAAAATCCTGGTGGAGCACCGGAGTATACACACAATCTGTGCGAAAAAAAATTAATATTGGTTTGGGGTTTTTTTTCTAACATTTGCAGCTATGTTTTTTTGTTTATTTATCCTCCCTCATAACTAAGATACTAATCTAGTAACAGAACAGCAAGAGCTCCCGGACACTCTGACTTCTCATCCTGGGTTAACTGGGGTTGTCCACTTTTTTTTTTTTCTTTAAAAATGGGACCATAGTGTTTTGGTTTTTTTTTTAAAAAAGAAAACAAAAGCCCTCCATTCTTCTGTAGTACTTCCCATTCTCTCCTCCAAACTCGTAGCTTTATTTGTTCCTTCCAGTGGCGAATATAAAGTGATCACTGCGGCGAACCAGCAGCAACCTCTGTCTGAGATGCATGAGGGAGTAAGGGCGCAGTCAGACGGCTGTATAACCGTCCTGTTTTTCTGAGTGGAAAACAAAAACAATTGGATAGAAAAAAAAATCCAACCAATTATTTAAAGCTACCATCCCTTGTGTATATTGTGACTAACCCTACATACATAACACTATTGATGGATCCCCCAAATACGGTGGGTTCTGCCAACAGCAATCTAATGTGTATGGGAAGTCGTATTTTGACATTAATAAATTCCCAACAGTCATTTGGTTTAATTACCCAGTTTGTCTACCCCTCCTTTAGGGCATCTTCCAGATGTCCCCATGAGTAGCCATGCGCGGTTAATGGCTGTGGCACTTATAGATTATGTGTCAGGAAGATTTTCTCAGGAATGTACAGCTTATTATTCATCACCGTGAAAAGTTTAGAAGGTCAATGCCAAGTTTAACCCAAACTTCTGTACGAAGTCCCCATTAGTTCTTTTTTCACACATTGCAGATTCGGTCACTACAGTATATTTCATCAGGGTTCTGAAGTCAAACCAGTACCTGATCCTAAGCGCAGGGTAAATATAATGTACAGATTCAGACTTCTCTTCATTGCATCCAGAAATAGTTTTGATTTCAAAATACTGATAAGATCAATGTTAACCCTTTGGTTTTCGTTCTGCCAGCAAAAAAAAGCAAAAAAACAAAAATCACTGCTGCCGCCCAAAAAGAATAAGGTACAAAAAGAAATCTTGTATTAGTAGAAAAACCCACCAAAAACGGAAAAAAAAATATATTATATATATATATATATATATATATATATATAGTTTGTGTGCATGTGTATATGTATGTATACATATATATGTAGAACAACATGAAGAAGGATCCAGCAAGGCAGAATGACTCCAAAGGGCAACAAAAGTTTTTTTTTCTCTGACTTTATTATCTAAGAATAAAAAATTCCAGAGCTCTTGACAAGCTGTTAAGTGCAAGGTATATGCAGTATGGACTACGCGTTTCGGCGGACAGGGAGGACAGCAGGAGAAATGGCACCCGTGAAACCCATGCACATATTGTAGAACTAGTGCCCTATTTACAGTATATTAAAGGCCAATATTGCCTGCTTCTTTCGGGGGCCTAACACTTTGGTACTTAGCTGTGAGATGATGCATGCTGATGGTATATATATTTTGAGACTCTTGACCTCCACATCCTCTTAATTGGATAGCCTGTAAGGAAAGGACAAATGCTGCCCTCCCTGCAGCTACAACACTCCCTTCCCCTTTCCACAGTGCTTGGCTGTAAGATCATATTTTACCACCGTGTTTAAAGGGAACCAACCATCAGGATTTTCAGATATAAAGTAAAGCCAGTGCTATACTGGTGCTAGGATGCTGATGCATACTTTTTGTTCAGAGATTGGATGTTTTATTTCAGAAATATGTGCAAGTAAAGCACCAACAATGCAGTGCTATTTGATTGACAGGTGCAACAGGAAGAGAAGGGTCTTGCTATCTATTCCCGTGCCTGTTTGTCTACTTGTGCCGGAATTAACGTGTATGATGGAAACAGGGGAAGGAAGGCCAGGCAGGAATAGATAGAAAGATCCCACCCACATATTCCCTTCCTGTTGCACCTGTCAATCAAACAGCAGTGCATTGCTGGAACTTTACTTGCACATATTTCTGAAATAAATCATCCAATCTCAGAACAAAAGGTATGCTTAGATTCAGCATCTTAGCCTCAGTATAGCACTGGCTTTACTGTATATAAGAAAATCCTGCCGGTTGGTTCCCTTTAATATGCCTGATCTCTTAACCCATTAGAGAAGGCATTATTCTTCTCCTATCCCCCAGTTTGTTGTAATTTCGCCAACTGGATTAACAGCCTCATTTATTATATGGTTCAAACCCTTAAAAGCTCCTATAGGGTTTATATTAGAAAACTCCATAAATAGAAATTACCTATAATTTCCATTTACTGTTTGGCTGTAAACAGATGTCTTATATTTACTCAGAAACGCCAGACATAAATTTCAGCCATATCCGCCTATTTGAGACTGACACCAAGATGTGGTCAACTGCATTTTGATTTCCAGCTCAAATAAGTGGATATAGCTGCAAATGATGCACAACAGAGCACAAGATGACTTTGCATGCGTCCTTACAGTCAATGGCCCCTTTGGCACATACACACAAATCTCGTTTTCCAGGGCTTCAAACGTAAGCGCAGAAGGATCAAACTCAATGACTCAATGGAGACTGGGTGGTTCATTTTGGCTGCGAGGGTGTAAGGAAATGTAACGTCCTGCATGTCACCTCAACATAATATACATCTGATCATCCAATATAGTGCGTCATAGAGTAAGTTTTTGTAAGCCGTGTCCTCACGCCTCCTGTCCTATTTTTAAGAACATTTACTGTAAAAGAACATAAAAAATGCAAATTTTACTCTGGGCAATTGACATGTACATGACATATGGAGCCTGAAGGACCTGTTTTTGCAGAAAATCTGTTTCTAGGAAAGCTGGGTGATCATTGGTATGGCCAGTAGCTTCTTCAATGTTACTAATTGTCTCTCCAGGAAAGGAGACAAACTCTAGCGCAGCGCCACCTATTGGAAGTAACGATCCTAAAAGTCAGAAGTGGATTTTTAACAATCCTTTGCATATGACTTAAGGGGGCTTTACACGCTACGATATCGTTAATGTTTTATCGTCGGGGTCACTTTGTTAGTGACGCACATCCGGCGTCATTAACGATATCTCAGCGTTTGACACGTACCTGCGACCTCAAAAATGGTGAAAATCGTTCACCATGGAGAGGTCGTCCCAAACTCAAAAATCGGTAAGGGTTGTTTTTCGATGTGGTTCGTCGCTCCTGCGGCAGCACACATCGCTGTGTGTGACACCACAGGAGCGAGGAACGTCTCCTTACCTGCCGCCGGCCACAATGCAGAAGGAAGAGGTGGGAGGGATGTTTATATCACGCTCAGCTCCGCCCCTCCGCTTTAATTTGGCCGACCGCTTAGTGACGTCACGGTGACGATGCTGTGATGCCGAACATCCCTCCCCCTTGAGGGAGGGATTGTTCGGCAGTCACAGCAACGCCGCCGACCAGGTAAGTGCGTGTGACGCTGCCGTAGCGATAGTGTTCGCTGCGGCAGCGATCACAAACAAACAATCTCATGCACGACAGGGGCGGGTGCTTACACGCTCGATATCGCTAGAAATTGCTAGCGATATCGCTACCGTGTAAAGCCACCTTTAGGATTTTATGCCAGATCAGAATCCCAATTTGCAGACACGGTGTTTCAGGGTGCTTGCCCCTCGTCAGTGCAAAGTATGGGGTGTCTGATCTGGCTCATGAGAAGCTATGTGGGGGGACCACAGGGAAAACTATTCTCCTTAAGCAGACTTTGCAAGCCAGTCTGGCTGCCAGTAAGGGGACTTATAGCTGCCATGCCCCTCAATGTTAGGCTGCTTTCACACATCCGGCTTTTGCAATGCGGCACAATCCGGCACTTTGCAGGAAAACCGCAACCGTTTTTTTTTGCTGCCGGTTGCGTTTTTCCTGCATAGACTTTAATTAGTGCCGCATTGTGCCGCATGGGCTTGCGTTCGGTCCGGTTTTTGCCGCATGCGGCAGATTTAGCCAATGCGGCGGCCGGATGGAACGTTCCCTGGCACGTTTTTTGCTCCGGCAAAAAAAAAACGCATCGCGCCGCATCCAGCTGATGCGGCGCTTTTCCCAATGCATCCCTATGGATGCCGGATGCGGCGCGATGCGGCAAAAACCGCATCCGGCCGCCGCATGCGGTTTTTGCCACTGCGCATGCTCAGTAGCATGCCGCAAGCGGCAAAAACCGGACCGGCCGCATGTAAAAAACTTATGCAAAGGATGCGGTGTTTTCACCGCATCCGTTGCATAGGCTTCACAGCCGGATTGAGCCGCACTGCTCAAACCGGATGTGTGAAAGCAGCCTAACTAGGCAGATATGCCATGCAGGAGTTTTGGAAAGGTTTTTTTTTTTTTTTTTTTGGCAACTACAATGGGCACTGGAGGATCTGCAGTTGTCACATTTGTATGTCAAGTGAATATTTCTGTAAACACAGTTACATATCACGTCGTGTGCTCTACTGTATGGATAGATCCATGTACAGTGGAACCTTGGATTAAGAGTAACTTGGTTGGAGAGCGTTTTGCAAGACAAGCAAAGCTTTTTACAAATTTGTAACTTGATTTAAGAGCAATGCTTTACAATAAGAGCAAATTCTCACCGTGCACACTTCCGGTTCTGTCCTTTTACCGCGCTCTGACCTACTTTGGAGGTAACTTTCTGTACATATGTACTGTATACAGTGTACCATTGTACAGTACAGTATATACTATATAGCATGTCTATCAATTTGGATTTATGGATACAGTGTTGTAACCAGTACAGCACATTGCTTATACTGTACCTCCCACACCCCAAAAATTATATTGTAAGCAAAAGTGGAGTTTAATTTGTTTTCTATGCTTTTACTGTACAGTATTGTGTATTAGTGCACTGTAAGAATTTTATATGAATACAGCACATTATTTTGTATTACTGTAATAAGTTTGTATAAATACAGTAAATATTTTGGGTTGTGGAACGAATTGTCTGTGTTTCAATTATTTCCTATGGGAAAATTTGCTTTGATATAAGAGTAACTTGGTTTAAGAGCACAGTCCCGGAACCAATTATGCTCCTAATCCAAGGTTCCACTGTATTCCCATTCGATTTGTAGCACTAGTCTTGACCCCGGCATTGCACATTCCGTCCATGTAATGCTGCAGATTCTATTATCCTGTACTTTAGGGTTTTCTTTCCTTTAGAGATGTAATTTTCCTTGGGTTTTGTTTTCACTTGTGCCGGTTCTGTCTTCTTCATTTATTGTACTTCCCTTCCTCACTGCTGTGATATTTTCAGATGCAGTCTCCAGGGCCCTATGTTCATGTCTCCGCTTCTCCCGTCCTCACACTTTCCTCCTGAAGGGCTCCTTCCCTGGTGATTCAGCTTGTTTTTTAAGCTGTTTTCCCCATTTTTCTGTCTCCCATTTGCCTTTGAGTCTTCCTTATGGGATCTGTTATTCTTCCTACGCTTTGTTCCTCCTCTCATTGCTGCGGCTGTCTCTTTCCATTCCTCTCTGCTCTACCGAGGGCCCAGGTTTCCCTTGGCTCCCCTGCCTTCCATCTGCAGACTGTCCTGACACTGACAGATGGTGCCTGTCACTCCTAGCTCCTTCCTCCCTCCCAGCACTGCTCAGAGCTGCCCCTGATGGCTGCCTCCTGGCACAGAGCATGGCGGCTGACAGAGGAGGGGGGTCTCTGGGGATGATGCTGGCAGGAGGAGGTGTTTAGCAGCGGCAGAGGGAGGGAGAAGGGGTTCCGTCGTATTTAATTAGCAGAGAGATTAACGCAAGCCCCCCTAAGGCTGCGGATGTCCTGTGCCAGAAGCTGTGCTGTGCTCTGCAGCAGGGTATTTAAACCTTTTCCAAGCAGAATAGAAATTATTGCAAAAGCTGCATAGCATTTAGATGAATAGCACCGCTGTATATCAAGCTCTGCGCACCATGGATGCAAACATGACTGACCTTATTGCTCTTAAAGGAGTTGTCCGACATAAACGCAAACATTTTTGTTAAGCTAATCTGTGCTGTATTGTCATATAAAACACCCCTACATTGTTATTTCTTGTTTTCTAACTTTTGTTCCTCTTGAATTATGACTTTATTCTCTGCAGCTCTTTGTTTACATTCAGCTCCAGCAAACATGATAATTTCCTGTGCTACACCTCCCAGTCAGAGCTGGCACCGCCCGGCCTCAGTGTCCAGCTCCACCCCAATGTCCAGCCTCACCCCCTGCCTGCCCCATGCACACACATTCCCTGTCAGTATTCTGCCCAGCACTGACCTGTTATCACTACAGCATTGTAAATAACAGCCCCACATCGGGCTCTGCACACCACACCACATCGGGCTCTGCACCACACACACATATCGGGCTCTGCACTCCCCACCACATCGGGCTCTGCACCCCACACACACATATGACTCTGCACCACACACACATATCGGGCTCTGCACCCCACACACACATAGGGCTCTGCACCCCATACACACATAGGGCTCTGCACCACACACACATATCGGGCTCTGCACTCCCCACCACATCGGGCTCTGCACCCCACACACACATATGACTCTGCACCACACACACATATCGGGCTCTGCACCCCACACACACATAGGGCTCTGCACCCCACACACACATAGGGCTCTGCACCACACACACACATTGGGCTCTGCACCCCACACACACATAGGGCTCTGCACCACACACACACATTGGGCTCTGAAACCCCCCCATTACACACACACACACACACACACACACACACACACACGGCGCTCTGTACCGACCCCCTACCCCCATAGGGAACACATGTAGGGAATACATACTTACCCCTCCTCGGTCCCCGCCGCTCCTGCACGTTCGCACGCTGTCTGGTCAGGACATATCAGCACAGTAGTGACGTCACCGCTGTCCTGAACTGTCAGACACAGACAGCGGGACAGTGATGAGAAGCAGCGCTGCGCTCCCTCTCATCAGTGCTTTCAAATATATCGGCATCTGTGATCTGTGATGCGGTACATTTGAATGTGTGATCCTGAGCAGGGGGCCCGGTGCTGGCGGTGACACCGTGGGCAGCCGCCGCCAGGCCCCTCCCCTCAGCTCACGGGTCCCACAGCAGTGCCGGGGAAGGTTGTGGGGAGAGTACGGGGTGCAGGGAAGGGGGCGGAGACTCCACGCACTGTACCAGCCCAGCAGGGCGGCAACATGCTGTTCACAGATTTGCATGTCAGCATGGCCCTGCCCATGTTGACATGAAATGACCGAAAGCAGCAAAATCGTGGCAGGAGCGGTCACATGACCGCTCTGAGCCAGGGGAGAGGGGCTGATAGCTGGGCAGGTAAGTGGTCTCTATCTACTTACCTGCCCCAATGTAGCCCAAAAGGGAAATAATAAAAAAAGTCAAAATAAGCCGGATAACCCCTTTAACTACTGCAACAAGAATCAGCAATCAGCAACTAAATCAGCAGATAATTTACCTACGGTCCAGTAGTGCCATGACGAGTACCCAGCTGATATGGTATATGTAGAGCTGGCGTTTAACATTTTCTTCACTATTTTCCATCCATCGATATGTTAAAAACCAGAGTAGTAGGAGCTTTCCATTCTAAACATATTTGGTACTGGGGTAAACATATCATTGGTACAACCTGTGTAGCCCCACAAAGGCCCAAGAGGTAAAAGGGCCCATTTCCACCTCTGAATGAGTATAAGGTCGGGGCCACATGGGGCACTACTGCGATCCTCGCATGACAGTTGGCTCACGCTGGCAGCACAGCGGGAGCCGAGTGTCACTGCGACTGAGGTCCGATCGTGCAACAATTGGACCACAGCTGCGGGGTTGGGCCGGCACTGACAAGGGGTGGGCCAGTGCTGAGGAGGGGTGAGCCGGCGCTGAGGAGGGGCGGGCCGGCGCAGCGGAGGGAAGGGAGGGATTTATCTCCGGTGTACTGCGAGTGCATGGCGATTTTTCTCTCGCCCCATAGACTTGAATGGGTGCGAGAGAATCTAGGATCGCATTACAGTCGCAGCATGCTGTGATTTGTTTTCTCAGTCCGATTAGGGCTGAGAAAATAATCGCTCATGGGTGCTGGCACATATGCTAATATTGGTCCGAGTGAAATGTGATGTTTTATCGCATTCCACTCGCTCCGATTTTCATGCCGTGTGTCTTAGGCCTAATTGTGCATTATGGTGAGCTATCGGACTGCAAAGGGCCCAATTAATGTCCTTGCACAGGGGCCCTCTTACATCTGTGTCCACCAGTGCTTTGGTATATTCATAAGATGTGCCAAAAGTGTCAGGTAGCTTGGGCTCACATCTATGGAACCTCCACATATCGGAAGAGTAGAGGAACCCTGAACCCCAAGTTCAGGCGGTAAGGTGAGATGTGGCTATTTGCATGCTTGTCTGTCCACTAAGCAAGCAATCTCTTCACCCACAGCCAGCTGCCATCTTCAGAGGAGAGGTTAGGAGACCTCTTTTCGGGTAGAAAATGATTGGAGGAGCAGAGGCCGCAGGTTGTACATGGCTCTCTATACTTGCTTCTATAGAAATTACTCAGAAAGCATGCTGCTACTTCACCAGGCGAGAGAGGGTCATAGAGATCCTGGGGATATGTCATGAATGTCTGGATGGGAACATCCCTTTTATCTAAAGAGGTGTCACATCCGATCTATTCAAACGAATGAGCTGTAGATATGGATTCCAGACTTGGGACCTGCAGCCATTGGATATGGATATGGATTGCATAATAGAATTTTTTTGTTTTTGTTTAGTTGATCTGCCAGTCAATTGTATCAGAATACCGTCGTAAGAACAGTTTAACCCTCCGTCACATACAATATCGGTTCTAACGAGTTCACATACAATGTGACTGTCAGGCGCAGGCTAGAAAAATACCTATAATATCTAATGTTTGCAATTTCAGTGCTCTAAAAGTGATCAGTGACCTTCATAGGGATGTAATAAAAGAGACTACACATAATCAGGTGCAAAAAAACCCCATTTACTTAACATAAAACTAATAACTCTGAAATACAAACATCTCAAAACTCCCGCCAAATAGTCCCCAGTTCGACTGTCAAAAAACTCTACAAAGAAAATTTATGGAAACAAACTTAATTTTAAGGTACCTTAAGTACTATTAAACACATATTCAGTCAGAATTAGATCCTGAAGTTTCCCCAGAAAAATTACACTTGCAGAGCATGTGATGAATAAAAACATAAAATGCCAACCTTATTGAGTGTGACGTGTTCTCATACAATGAGCCTGAGAGATTAGCGCAGTTATATCTGTCCTCCTGAAGCTCTGCAATCCAACTGTGGTATGAGGTTTCACAGAGCTGCTAGAGACAGGAGACTACCTGGAGGGTGGGGATTTCCTCACAATCTGGTGAGGAAGGAGAAATGAAAGTAAAAGAGATGTGCCTGTCAGGCCTATTGTACGTGACGGAGGGTTTAAGACTGCTTTTTGTGAGGTTAAAGTGCACCATCCACCAGGATTTTCCTATATAAACTAAAGCCAGTGCTATACTGGCGCTATCATGCTAATTCTAAACATACCTTTAGTTGTGAGATAGGATGTATACTTTCTGAAATATAGGCAAGTAAAATTTGTGAAATGCACTGTTATTTGATGATAGATACAATGGAATATCCAATAGGTGGGTCAAGTTTTGTCAGTTATTCCCGCCCCTGTCTGCTGCCTGTCCTTCCTTGACCCTGTCTCTGTTATTACAGGGGAGGAAGGACAAGCAGGCAGACAGGGGCGGGAATAACTGGCAATACCGACCCACCTATTGGATATTCCATTGTACAGATCATCAAATAACAATGCATTTCACAAACTTTACTTGCCTGTATTTCAGAAACTATACATCCGATCTCACAACGAAAGGTATGTATAGAATCAGTATGATAGTGCCAGTATAGCACTGGCTTTAGTTTATATAGGAAAATCCTGGTGGTTGGTGCGCTTTCCATCTTTCTGCTTTCCATTTAAACAACCAATATTTGTGAATGGGTCAATTTAAATGAGTATCAGCCAGTGTTGGGACAAACGCAGCGTGCCCTAATCTTTCCATTTTGCTGACAGACTGCTAATTTCAAATGTCACATGCCCAGCCCTGTGATGCAAACGAATGCACACAGATGCAGTCGCGTTCTCAATTTGCCAACGTGACCGTCCTGACAAATTGCGCCGTGTATGAACTCTCTTGACAAAGTGAATAATATTCAAGTGATAAAATAGTGTTGATCACAAACCTTTTTCGTGTTTTGAACCACTGAAAGTGTGCAATAGACAACAAAAAGAAGTAGTAAGTTGAGCTGACCGTACAACTAACTTAGCCATGGAGAAGCCATTGTGTATTTACTCATCACTTCTACTGTACTTGTTTATCTGCAGAGCCACACTATCAAGAATTCCTGAAAAAATGTATCTCACACTTGTGCTGACCAACATCAAGAAAGCTGTCATCTTTGTCACTACTTTCTCAGCTATTTTTATTTTGGCAGGATTTCGAAA